>NW_014555567.1:838322-865746 GCF_001313825.1 Dinoponera quadriceps
GGACGGCAGACGACGAACAGTAATTATACTATGCGACCTGGACCAATAATAGTTGGCGAGCGGTTTTCAATGGTTGCAACTTCGGAAACGGTTTAGCTCCAATTGAACTTCTGGCCAACTTGGCGCGTTCACGGAAGATGGAACGACCAAACCCAGGGGGAAGGAAGAGTAGGGGGTCGGCGCTCGTAATTCGGAAATTTAGTCGCTTCCCCCTGTCCCCCGCTGTCGCGGATTCGATCACCTCAGTGATGACGCCTTTTTATGATCGGGCGAGACGGAAAGAGAGAGAGAGAAAGAGAGAGACCGGTGGTTTACCATGGTTCCCGGGCGAATTCGCCCGGCGAGTAATCGTTATTATGTTCCAACAATTCCGCTTCCTCGATGTCGCATCGATCGCAGATTTGCGACTTCTTTCGCATTGCTTCTTTTACGGCAAGTGTATAAACGAAACGCTTAAACTGATCTGCCTCCCATTCGAGTCTGTCCCGGTCTCCTCTATATCACTTTTATCAAGTTTGGAACTTGTCGAGGAAGCCCTCGGATTTCCCGAGGGTCCACAATGACGCCAATATTTACCTTGATCTTTAATATCGGTACTTTGTATCGGATCAAGCGCGCGGCGGAATATTTGCGAAGTGATCGCGCTGTTCGTTAGCGAGCCGTCGCTATCGATCCCCCGTGCGGCATAGTTAATCAGCGGATTTGCCCTCTTGACGGAAAACAGAAACGTTAACCGCCGGTCGGCGCAATGTGAGCGGACAGTTAATTTAAAAAATGTTCACCGCGCACCGCGCTACTTGTCACGTGTTAAGGATCATTATACATGGTAACGCAAGAACCTTCGTTAACCGGGTAATAGACAATTATACGCTACGCGCATGTGACGACCGATCGATTACAATGTGGTGACAGTTGATTAATGTAATTAGATCACATCCGTGCTTACGCGGAGATTACGTAACAGGTTGGCTTATCTGTGAATAATACGATATATACCGGAGCGTGAGCGACGCGTTATCAAACGCGCCGCACAATCGCAATTTTACACCTAATTACGACGAGTAGTCACGCCGAACGTCGGAGTTACGACGATACGCCGCGGCGAGGAGGGGAAAAACGTTAAAAATGAAAGAGACAACGCCGTGCGGATAAAGTGCCTCGGTCCCTCCCCTCGCCCCTTTTTATGCGCGTACGTATTTCCGCGAGATCGCTCGACACTTTATTCGACGTAACGTATAGCGAAAAGAGGATGAAGCGTTCGTCGTAAGTCTCTTAAATATTCGCCCGCTGTCGTCACGACGAGACGTCGCAGTCAGTCGCAGTGAAAAACTGTAACATATTATATTACATATGCTTTCGCATCGCTTTCAAGGTGTAGCGTTGCCCTTCTCATCCACTTTGTCCCGCCGCGTAAAGAGTTCTCTCTCTTTCTCGGAGGATTTGCCGTTTATTATTCCGATGTTTTCTTGATGATTATTTCCGATGATCTCCTTCTTTTTCCTCTCGAGAATTTAAAACCGTTAAAAAAAAACAACAACTTCAAATGGAAAGAGAGAAAGGGGGAGACACGTAAGAGGATTTAAAGTGCGGTTCAGCGCGAGCGTTTACTTTAACCCTGATATAGCCATAAAGAAAAAAAAAGAAGTTCGTTCAACACCGGTCTACACAGGCGGTACACTCTGCATGCATTGCCGCTCTGTAAAAGCACTTGTGTTCTTTTGAGTTTGACAAACGAATGTACAAACAGCTTGCGAGGAGCGCGGACAGACAACATCTTGGATTATGAATATACGGTTTTAGCGCGGCGGTTTTATAATTATAATGACGTTGCACGCGAGAGGAAATTTCCTTCGAGCTTTGCGCGAGGTTCTCTAGCCGCGTCGCAGCTTTGTTCTTTTCCCCCGTCTCGCGAGCCAGACGACTGGAAAAGCACATCGTAGTGTCTGGGACGCGGACATCGCTTGAGAGAGTGACGATAAGACCGCTTCTCGAAGAAAGGAACATAAAGAAAAAAAAAAGAAGAAAAAGGAACAGGGTAAATAAAAAAAAAAACAGTTTGGGAAAGAGACGTTCTTTCACCTCTCTTTTTTCCCCCCAGCGTCATCCGATGGAAATGCAACGCGACGCGAAACAGCCATATACACAGCAGACTTAGCAAAACTGAGATCTTGCTTTTTGTATGACGCTCCACCGCTTATATCTCCTTTCCTGTCGCATCCATTTCGCGAAGCGTTTTGCACGTTCGCGCGAAACATACGCTCGCGTAACGAATGTTAGAGGAAAAAAGAAAAAAAGAGGAAATTCGGCTCGAAATGTGAAAAGTAAAACCGGTCGTTTCTGTATCGACACATCGTTCGTCGCGACTCGTAATATTCTCGATGTCGATGGCCGTGTGTAACTTCTCTCCTACGCGCTATTCAGGAAGGGAGGACGATTAAGCGGGGAATCTTTCCTATATGCAGTTTCTCATGGGAACTCCGAGAGGCCGGCGTAAATGCTTTAAATCAATGGATAAAAGCATAATCCGGATTTCTAGCATGGTATAATACAGTATAATGCGCGGCGGTAGCTGTACATAAAACGTGATACGCCGTGCGGCGTTATATCCTGGCCGGGATTTTCGGCCATTGTCGTTAATCTCCGCGCCGCGCGACAGATAACGCGGTAAATGAATTTTTAATACACTCGCGCTCCGCGACACGCAGAGTTACACCGGCCGATTCCGTCGTTCAATTAACTTTTCAATTAAGCCCGTCATGTTACGCGATTTACGACGGACAAATCGATCGGGTCGGTTTGTTCGTACGTACGGCCGTTCGGCGCACGGTTAGTCGGCAATTTGCCTAGGATCTTCATCCGCGCGATACCCCCTCGTTATTATTACTATTTGCCGTTTACACGTTTATACACACGGAACTGTTGCACGCGCGGAATTGCATCATTGCCTGAAACTGATTAAGGGAGCTGAATTTCTCGGCTGTCCGTGGTGGCGCCCGCAGAGAGAGAGAGAGAGAGAGAGATGCTATCAACCACCACCGCCAGCCGAGGCGCCGATGATAGCGCTCACGGCAATAATCGTGAGCGGAATCGCGCTACTGTTTATGCACCGGCGACATTTTATTGGACAGGACGTCCTCGTCAGCGCCATATTAGATTCCAAAGTGCACCGCAGGCGTGCATACCAACTGCCGAGCAACACTCGCCAAAGTGCAGGCGAGATATTGCGATTGGTGGTGAAGACGGTAGCACGGTGCACTGTGGATCAGGATCGCGCGGCGGAGGTCGGATCCAAAGCCTCAGGAATCTCGATTCCCGAAGTATGCGGGGCAAACTTATCCGACGCTATATCGTAAAAACGGCTGCGTCGTAACCGGCGGGGAGAAGAACCCATCGGGGCGTTTAGATGCCGCGGCGAATCCCGTCGAGATTCCCTGAGACCCAGATTTATTCCCGTCGCCGCGACTCTCTCGCGCGTTCTCAGTCCTCCCCCTCTCTCTCGTTTTCTACCGAGCCGCGTAAACAGACTAATCTTATCACGAGAGTCGATTCGGCCGATCGAACCAACGGCACAGTTTGACCGGTGATCGGCTATCCTTCTCGCGATATTTCCCTCTGCATTCGACAAATCGTCCCCGTTGTCTTCGTGGTCATCGTCGTCGTCGTCGTCGCGCAGGTAATACGGATAAAATCGATAATCCTAAGACACATCGGGCGCATGTAATTGGAAATGCTATCAGCATAATTCACGTTCGCCCAATATAACGACGGAATGTTATCGATGGATTGCCAAGTTTGCACATAATATAACGACAAAACCGCACCTAACTCCGCGGACAGATTAGCGGGGCCACGGACAGCGACGAAATCCGAATGTTGGCTGCGCGCAAACCTAGCTGGACTACGGTTAATTGGGTTAATCAGGTTAATTGGACACTGCACGAATCCGACGCTATAAATTCGAGCAAGTTAATGCGATCGCGGTCGAACGGACCTTCGTATTGACCTCGGAAGAACCGAGAAAGAAGCCGCGGAGGGAGCGACCGAGAGACGGTCACGGGGAACAATATCGGTATAAAGGAACTCGGGGCAAGATGGAGTCGCGGGGTAAGACGGAAAACGCTATGTAGAAATAACTATGCAGCTATAAGCTTTGACCTGTGTAAAAGAGAGAGAAAGAGAAAAAAAGGGGAGAGGGACGAGTCAACGCTCTAATGATGAACAATAGAGACGATGTGTATTGTAAGTTCGAACGAGTTTACGAAAACCAATAAATCTGATATGATTTTATAAATTGTTCGATCCTGTGTCAGATGACTCGTGCTTGTGACACGACGCTAAAAGAAATAAGTAAATCGCACGTAATATGTTATATTTTATAGTAGATTAGTCTTTTATGTCAATTCAATTCTATTATTCCACGAAACACACATGCGTAACTTCATATTTATCATTTAGGACAAAATGAAGACTGAATGAGACAAAATGGGAATGTTTCTATATTATCTTCGTAATTCTCTCATCACTGCTGAATATTTTTCAAATAACTTTGTGTCGCTTTGTTATTTAGCGCGTATATCGCGCAAGCCTGTATTCATAGTCTGTGGCAAACTGAGTGTCTCGTCAAATTTGTCGGCATTGGACACGCGAATGTGCAGGATTTCACATTGAAGAAAAAAGAAAGTAGTAAGATTTATTTCTGATTTATATGACAATGATGACAGAAATCGTCTTGTCTTCTACCATTTCGTCTTATTCTCAACGCTCTCCCATCTTACTTCGAGTTGTAAGGTAAGATGAAGTTGAACAGTTTTTTGAAATAAAGCTTTTTCCCTATTTATTATTTCTCTCGGTCTGAATTTACATAACGTCGAGATTTAATTAATATTGGTTGTAAGAAAAAAATGTTTCAACAAATATCTCAAGTAGGATATTTCATTTTCGTTAAGCCTTTTCTCAACGTCCCCGTTTTATCCCGAGTCCTCCTACTTCTCGCGACGGTGTGCGGGCTGCGAGTCGTGTGACCTTTAATTTCACGAACGTCTGTTATATATTCCTGCCGACCCTATCTGCCATTCCGACTCTGTTGCCGACTCATGTCGCGCGTCGCGGTTGCGCGAAAACAGACTGAGGGAAACCAAGGAGGATGGAGGCCTCTTTGCGGACGAACTTGATCCTGAACGAGCGAGGACGTAGCGCGCGCGCGCTACCGAGAAAGAATCCTTTTTCAGCGGTCGCATGGCGGCGAGCCAGAAACCTGATGTGTTTGCCGAAATAACAAGGTCAGTTGTTCCAGCTTGAGAAGCGGCGTGGAAGGACGGAGGCTTTCCCCATTATCGGCTTATCGAGTTACCAACTTCATATACTAATTATACCGGCGACCGCGTTTTACATCGGCCGCGCGCGCGCGCGTTCTCTTGCCTCTTCACCAACTTCCACCCCCTCCCCCTTCGCAAATAGTAATCGCCGAAATCCGAAGCGTGTAGGCGCATCTGTTTTTCCGATGGCCGATGGCGGACAAATATTTTTTCGTACGCCTGCACGATATGCATATACGCGCCGACCCAGCCGGCGCGCGCAAACACACGACGCGCAAAGCGCGTTCCCTCTCTTTCGAATATCCATCGACCGATGGATCGCTTCGCGCCGATTGACTTAACTCGATCGCTATCGGATGGGATTTATGTGTAAATATGTCGCGGCGGTATCGCGAGCTATAAAATACAGCACCGTCCCTGTGTTGCGCGCAAGGCCGGCCCGACGTAAGGACGAGCCCCGGAGACGCTCGTCCGCGTCGCGTCCGTGTTCTCTCGCGCATGGAACGAATCCGGCGAACTTGTCGGAATGCGCACGAAGAAATCGACCTATCCGGACGAGCTTGCATAATTGCGCGATGCATATCAGAGGAAAATTGATCGATCACGCGTCTAATATCGAAGACGTCCTTTTTCTGCACGGATCATGATTGGTTGGTTTCCTCATGCATATGCGATACGCGATGCAAGTTTTTCCGGATAGGCTTTTGACAGCTGTACCGACTTTCCTCCCTCGGAAAAACCGTTCCCAGTTAATCCGACTATATTCGAGTCCACGGGCGATATTACATGTTACAATGTTTCGACGTAACGACGAAGGTAGTGCGTTCTTGTCAAGATACAAAGTTCGCTGAAACTCGGAACTGTTACTCGCCTCGCAGAGGCCGGGGGAAAGCGAATGCATCGCGTCTTCTCGCGCGCAACCCGCCGCCTCGACGAGAGAATATGTTTCGAGGGTGTACATAGATCGGAAAATCCTGCGGTCTAAAAGGAAAGGTCCGAGCCTTCTTACCTTCGGGAATCAGCTTCGCCCCTGGGCTACGTGATAGGATGGCTTTTCCGTGGATGGGCGATTCGCTCGGTTCGAAAGCACATTTTTCTGTAACCCTATACGAAAGGGATGAACAAGGTCGAACCTATTCCACCCTTGCCACCTTCACCCAGGCCGATCCCTTTTCTAGTCCAACCCTGAGCACTTAACCCAACGCGTTTAATGGCTATTTTTCAATTGGATCGTCCTTCCGTATTATTGCCGATTCGACTTTCATTCGTTCCTCGCGTGTGTATGCGTATGTGTGTAAGTGCATGAGTTCGCGCAAGATCGTCCCTCAGTTCGTTAATCTATTATGCTAACATTATTCTTCCGTACAAATCCCCAACGTAATTGCAATTGTATCAAAGTAGTCAGCCAAGTAAATAATATTCGTATCGGAGCGAGCCTTTCCAAGCTCGAAAATTATTCGGGCGAGCGAACGTTATCGTGTTGCGTGTCTATCAAATTTACGCTGCCTCCTTTTCTCTCCTGGGAGACAGTCTCGTTTTATCTTCTCGGCTCCTCGGCGTGTAAGAGCGCGAGACCGTTAAATCCTTGAGTGGCTCTGTAAGTATCCCCTAACATCATCATGCGACCTTTTAGGCTGTTAGGGTGGAAACCCGCGAAAAATCGGTTTCCAAGGCGTGAAGGATTTCCCTCGTGGCTCCGTAGCCATGCGGGTTAATACCCCGCGCGCACACCGGCATCCCCCGCACTCTGTCGATTTTTACGGGATCATTTTTTAGTCGTCACCCTTGGTCGCGGCACCACCATCTTCCTCCTCCTTTCCTCTTTCCCCCGTGTTCCCGCGCCGACCTGTTCCTCCCGGCTTCGCGAACGAGACGATTTCACGGGTGTGCCGAAACGATTGATGCCCGATCGTCATCTCACGGTCTGCGATTTGATCTCGACGGCTGATATCCCTTTTGAAAGCCGGTGGAAGGTTCCCTCGAAAATATCGAGTGTTTCCGCGACGGAAACTATCGCAATATGTCGTCGTGTGCGATCAAATATCAACAGGGGGAAAGGCGGCCCCGCTTCCTCGGAGAGAACGCGACGCGGTATACTTTATACAGGCCGCTCCTCGTGTGTTGCGTGTGTGCGTTACGAGATCGCGTGCGAAAGAATTTTAATCGCTCCGTGTGGAAAATACACGAATAAACAGCGCGCGGCTGAGTGTCGCAAAGTGAATCGGAACGACGATCGCGGCCGACCAGGATATCCTGTGATCCCGAAACGTAATCCGTTTAGCGATACGTTTTGCTTATTCTCAATTTGCTATCGCGGGGAGGACGCCAGGACTGAAACAAATGACTGTCGCATAAATTACGATGGTATCTTGACATTTCCGTGCGGTGTTACAGACGTCTCGGGATTCTCTATGCGAGCGATCTCGAGAAGCGCTGTCGAGGAGCTGTTACCACCAGCGTAGGTTTTATGGTTCAAGGACCACTCTCGTTATCGAGCGGCGACCCTCGCGAAACACAGACACCAAGCGAAATTCGATTTATTCCTCGGCGGCGGTAATCGCTCGCCCGTATTACCGTTGCGTCCCTCGTAATTTACACGCATGGCTCGTTTGTCGTAAGTGACGCCTGTACCCTCATGACCCCGCGATATTTCGCCCTTTTATCGTCAGTTAGTCTCTCGCGATAGTTGTATATCGCAGAGTGCCCGATTTTCAGGGACGATATTAAGGGGCCCTTACATCAGTTTGTTATTTACTGAAAACAAATACCTCCCTGAAACTTTTTTTAACTGTCTAAGTAGTAAATGTTAATTTTTTACGAAATTAGGAGAAATATGCACACGATTACACACATTACAAACACGGAGATATTATTTATCCTTGATTTTCTCTTATTGATACTTTATTTATACTTATCGGTCGGAGTTAATAGAGGTGCACACATAATAGAGAGTCATGTGCGTTTCAAAATACAGTCATAAGATTTTTATATATAACTTGTTTGTTATATATAGCTAGATATATTGACCAATGAGGCAGATATTATTTTTATCATTACTGTGCATATATATCGCAGATATAATTATAAATTGTAACTTTGATTATATTTTGGAAATGGAATGGTCAATAATGCTGACATTTTTATGCAATGTCTCTGTATTAGCTTTAATTTTACCGTAGTTTCTCACCAAAATTCGAAATGTGATTTAAAGGAGATTCGATATCTCGGTTTCCGAATGCTCAATCGTTTTCTAATTGCGCCGATAATTAGATCACGTTTTAAAATCTATATATAATGCAAGTCTCAGCGAATCTTTATAAAACTCATTTTATACCACAACTACCTTAACACCGACTCAAAAGATATATAAGCGATTGTTACGTATGTATAGAATGCAGGCTCACGAAGACCCGGGGTGTCCTGCGACATCCTACCGATTGTTGGGGGCTTCGCCGAAACGCTAACTCGTTCGAGAGAGTGCCTCGAATATATATTCGAGTCGTTCGGAAATATGAAAGTCAAGAGGGCGAGAGTGGCTGCGGCCGGCTCAGCTTGCACGGATGCCTGTCGAACCGCGAGGACGTAAAGGGCGAGGAATAATCAAAGCGCATTTCCACGCCGCTATCGCAAAACGACGAATCCGAAACAAACGACTGCCGTATAAATTACGATGATATCTGGCGCGGAGCTGTGCCCGTGGGCGCTCGAAATGCCGGAGGAGTTAGTCGAGTAGTCTCGAGTAGCTCTCCCCTCTCGGTGTTGATACTCGTTACCATGTCGGTCGACTTCGGGCGTGATTCACGGCCGGTCGATTTACTTAATGAACACCCCACAAATATCCGCGAGGTTTTATCGATCCGACACGAGAGAGTCGCCTGACACCCGGCAACGTCGGCGTTCGCTTCGTAAACGACTTTATTAAGCGATCCAATCCTACGTCGTGAATGCGCCTGATCGCTCGAGCCGAAAACGGCGGTCGCCGAACGCGAGCGAAGAAATGATTTAGAATCTTAGAACGCAAACTGGCAGGTATTTTATAATTAGATTTTACATTTCGGAAGAAGAGAGAGAGAGAGATTCTCTTTGGATTCTCTCGGAGGTATTTGGAGCGGGAAGGAGTATTCACGCGAGCAAACAGAAAATCGCGAGCTTCGAGGATCGAGCTCGCGTCGTGTTAGGTATTGAGGAATATTCCCGAGACGTCTGCTTGAGTATTCTCCTAATGTAAGCCCTCGCTATTGCGACCCTCGGTAGCTGGAGTTCCTATTATGCTACTGCCGCGCGGCAAGACGACGATTCGACGACGACGAGGAGGAAGGATTCGGTGCGCCTCATCGCGAAAATCGACAAACGATTATTGATGCGCCGGTGGAAGGGGAGGAAAAACTTCGAATCACGCGCAGAATCATTATTCGCGGCCGTGGATTCGTAGTTTTATCAATCACCGAGTAGAGATGTCGGGGAGCTGTGGGCGGCGGACAGGACGAGATGCGCGGGAGGGACAAGCGCGAGTTTAAGTGGCGTGGGAAAGCAGAAAGTGCGAGAGGCGCCGCGCATCCATCATCCGATCCGCATTTATCGTATCGTTCGGCATTGGTCTACCTGCTCTTCCGGCTCTGCTCCTATTGATAAGAGAGATAAGTGTACCCATCGCGCGTCCCACCGCGGAAGAAGACGGACGACTTCGAATGATGGCCGGTTTTCTACCGTCGTTTGCGCGTTTCATCTCCGGGTCCGAATCAATCAGCGCCGTGATAAGTTACGTTACAGAATGCCGAACGCGTTTCATCCGAAAGTAGGTGGCTGGGTAGGTAGGTAGGTAGGTAGGTGCACTGAAAAATCCATTCAGTTGATTCAAACAAAATTCTTGTACGGGCAAACAAATGATTTTGATCGTGAGAACTAAAGTTTGGCTCTCCGAACCAAATGTTTTCAGTTTCAGAGAACCAAATTACTCACAACCAAAATATTTGTTTGCCCATATCCAAACAAGAATTTTCTTGATGTCAATTAAATAGGTTTCTCAGTGTGGTGAGTAAGTAAGCACACGAAACGAAAATTAGTATCAATTCAAGACTCTTATTTTAGTTCTTTCTTTTTTTTTATTCTTTTTTTTTCCAGTACATATGTAAGAATATCAGTCTTGAATTGATATTAAGCTTCTTCGTGTAGGTGGATAGGTTGGTATGTAGATAGGTAGTTAGGTAGGTAAGTAGTTAGGTAGTTAGGTAGATGGGTGAGTAGGTGGATGGATAGCACCGGACACACCGATTCACCGCGTTTCAGTTAGCGGCAAATCGAGCGTGCGATCGCGCTTAAATTATCAGCGGCCGGAGGTATCTGTAGCCGAATCCGTGATTCGATCCTATTTGAGCCAACATTAATATTTATTTTCAAGTATCGAGATTGCTATGGAAAAAATGAATGAAGCGCTTCCAAATAATTGGATCAAGAAGCGCTCAGAGGAGAGGCTTCACTATCGGAGGAACAATAATTTTTTCGAGCGGTTGCTCGTCGGCGAATTATTTCCCGCGAACTCTCGAATTCACGCATCAGTGTTCTCTCGTTCAGGACTTTCTTATATCTGTCCGTAGACCACAACGCGGCCACTAACCTCGGGACCAGCTACACACTTCAAGCGCAGTTTTTATACGTCGTAAAGTCTTTTAACGCCTCCTATGCGAAACCATTAAAGACGGACCTGCGAGTCTTCTTACGATGCGTGAAGCGCGGCCGATGGTACGGATATAACATAGGACTTTATGTTCAATTTATTGGCCACGCAGAAGTTGAAACTGCCTGTACACTATATTCCGCGCAGCATCGTCGGAACGACTGTTCGTTGAATAAACGACGGGCCAAAGAGAGAGAGAGAAGTATACTTATAGCGGGCGCGGGTGAGCTCGCGCGAGAAACTAAACTTTTATACAGCCAATTCTCGCGCATTAAAATTTCGGTGCGTTCCTCCGGTCGCGTAACTTCGTAAGCGCCCGCGTGTACGTTTACGTACCCTATTATGCAAATCCAAAGCGTCTGTCCTGTGATTTATCCGTTCCTCAGCGGCGAGAAAAAGCTCGACGCGCTTCAGTACCGACTGAAGGAAGTGCGGGTAATATGGCATAGTCGAGTAATATTTAATAGTCGAGATAATAAAATAACAGGGATATAGAATACTATACTAATATGATTTCTAGTCTGTTAAGTGTCGCAACTTAGCGGATAGCAGTGGAATTATTAGCTTCTAGACCCCTGATCTAACCTGCAAAGTGGCAACCTAGTACGAGATCGTACGCAGTTTCCAATTTTAGATTGTACGCGTCTCGCTACTTTCATCGGGTAAGTTTATAAGCTTTTATTTAACCAAATTTTCGATCTATTCCCAGATTTTCAATCTATTCGCAGATTCTGAAT
This sequence comes from Dinoponera quadriceps, assembly GCF_001313825.1. Lineage (NCBI taxonomy): Eukaryota > Metazoa > Arthropoda > Insecta > Hymenoptera > Formicidae > Dinoponera > Dinoponera quadriceps. The sequence goes on from NW_014555567.1 coordinate 850,049, forward strand.
CTTTTCGTTACACGTAAAACTAAAATATAGCTTTAATGTAATCTGCTCGGCAAATATCATATTCATAATGTGTACATTTTCAAATTACTTATTTGCAAGATAAATTAAATATTCCGTTTTACCTGACCTATTTCATATTACCCTTTCGAAATTCTCCTTAAAAAAAATCGATATAACGTTAAACTTACTACAGATAAACAAAATCCGCTAGGGACACGTTATAATAAAAAAAAAAAAAAAAACTTGGCATTACAATTAAGTGAAAACTAATTTCAGCTTTTTTTAACGGTTTTCGATTTATCTTGAAAAATCCTTAGGATGCTTCATAATACCGGCATTTCCTCTGATACCGAACTAAGGCGAAATCGGATGTGGATTCGAATACCGTAGAATACGGGGAGAGGGCTCCACACGACGCGCATTCCACGGAATTCACAACGTGGTGTCGGCCGCCGCGTCGGTAGGAATTCCGGCGAAACAATCGATCGAACCCCGATGATCTCCGTCGAATGGAAAGCTGGCCGATGTTGAATTCCGATCGAGCGGCTCGCGCGCGAAAAGATCGTCCGCGCTCGCTCCACGTCGGTCGAAACCATCCGGCCGGCGCGGCTCCGTGATACGGTAATAACCGTGAAATTAGCATAATGTCACGCTACATGACGGAACGACGGCCGCTCGGACCGGCCGGCGCTCGAGGAGTTGAGCGTAATTCACAGCGGGAGTTCGGGGCTTCTAGTGGCAGATGTCTCGGCACTAACTTCTCGTTCAGCGAGAAGGCGAAACGGCGGCGCGCCGACTGTCCGTGATCTACGCACGAAATTGCGGCGGCCGGCCGCGAGTAGAGGAATTTTTGTCCGCGGACCGGCGCGGCCCGTGCGAACGACAAAACATTCTTGTCACGAGCCGGGACGGCGCGAGATCGAAATGAGATTTCAAAGAGCCGCAAAGCCTTGAAGCCGCGCGTTCGGCTCCACCGGACGGGTCGACCGGTTCTGAGTTTAATTCGCGAAAGATACAGCCGGCGCTCCCGAGCTGAAAATCGATACCACTTTCGGCCGGCACGCCGATGGTGTTCGTTGGTTAGGTCGGAGGTTCGCACCTTGCGTGGCGCGAAATATCGATCGTGGTCAGGAGATATCCCGTCCGCGAGGATTGCCGAATAACTCCGCGCGGCTGGTTGTTCCTGCGATCGGCGCCTCCTCGAAATTCGAGCCGCGACATTTCGCGATTTTCGCGGGCGGCTGAAAGGTATTCGTTCGTAGCGCGGAAAGGATGGATTATCGTAAATACCCTCCTCGTTTATAAATAAATTTCCGCAACGAAGATTGATCGTTATAAATGAAAAGATGATATATGGAACGCATTACGTAATTCGATACCGCGGGAAATATAAGTGTATTCATATATCAGTTTGAAGGGATTAGATTAAAAGTAGTCTTGCGGCGCGCGAGACCGTTTTATAAAAGGGAAACGCAAAGCGCAAATAATGTAATAACGAACTCATTAGCGATATCAATATTAATTTTCAATCTTCGAGAGTGTCAATTATATGTAAAATATTTTTACATTATTTCCATACGTTACCTCTCGCGAGAAAGGGAGAGAGAGAAGAAAGAAATGTTATCTTCTCGTTTCGGATCCGTAATTAATATTGATATATATCTCTTTATGAATTATTATTATTATATATATATATATATATATAAGAGGAATATAAAACGAGGTGAAGTCGGAAAGAAAAGGGAAAATTGTTAAAGTTCAAATGTCACATTGTTACGAAAATGAGAAATGTGATGATATGTCGTTACTTGACAATGAATTATGAATTACGATATATCTGTCATTTCATTTGACAGGTTGCGCTGATGGTGATCGGAAACGGATCTATATACGAAAGTGAATAAGTTCAAGCTTCGAACTTGAATATTTAATCGACAGAAGATCGCGGGATAATTTCACTTAAAAATATCTACGTATCACCGCAGATTACGTATCGCGTAAAATAGAAGAGAACCTCTCTTTGATATTTCTTCGGTTACCTTTTAATCAGGGCGAATCGCCCGAGGAAACCTCGAGAAGATCGCGACCTGAGAAAAATCAGCTCGCTCGCGTTTGTGTCTTCTTTTATGTTCGTGTTAATAAAAGAAGTTCGCGCGAAGCCGAGGAGGAAATAGCCGCCGGCGCGGCAACGGATCGGACTTGATTCGAATCTGACTGCACTTTATTTTTCTTAATGCGGGCCTGCTGCGGGCTATACGTTAGCTGTCGTGTCCCAGATCGGCAGTAGCGCGATTTCAAAGAAACCACCGTCCGCCAAATAAATCCCATCCGCGCTATCGATTGCCTTCCAGGGATGCAACGTTCGTTTCGTATGGCTTGCTTGCTTTACTAATCCCCGTTACCCAGCGGGAGTCGGTACGTGTCCGTGTAAACACGCGGTGGATCGATGTCGCCGCGAATGAAACATCGGCCGATCGTCGAATGTAAACAGTTAAAAAAAAATCCATATATACGCGCGTGGTTCGGTATGCGCGTGTGGGGTTTATAACTCGCCGCAAGAAAGAAAGAAACGCGGACGGACGAGTATAAAAATTCATCGATACGAGAAATGGAAGGACAATATTACGTGCATGCGATGCGTCATCTCAAGTTACGCAATCGCGCGTCTTTTCAAAATTCTCGAGAAAAGGATAAAAAACGGTAAGAAAATAATAGAAGAAAAAAGCTCGTCCCCCTTTGATAGAAATTTCATGCATTTTTTAATGCAGCTACCGGAGCAGTTTATTAACTTCCATTTAATAACTGAAGAGTAAACTAACTCACCCCAATCAAGATGCAACGCTTTCCCTGCAGTCGCCGCGCACGAAATCTGAAGCCGTTTAACATTATTTCTGCGAAATAAATTTTACATCCTACGAATAAAATTGTCAAGCACCCTTTACCTCGGTGTAGGAAAAAAACTGTATACATTTCCATCGGGATACGGTTTATCGTAATTACGACGGCTCTTCATTTTCGCTTTCACGTCGCATCATTTCCCGCTTATCCCTAATGACTCGGGTATGCGCGTGATTGACGATTAAAACGAGTCCTTTGAGACGATCGAATTAGCGACGAACGAAATACTGTCGACGAAGCGGAGCGCGAAGGGAAACATCTCGGCAACCGGGACAAAGGGGGGAAATTCACGGATACGCGTAATTAAGATGATATACAGACTCGATAGCACTCGAGGTGTTCTCGGGTGAAATTCGTGCTGGCAAACATCCCCTTCCCCCGGGTGCGCTCACAAACAGCGGCGATTCACAAAGGGTCATCGGCAAAAAGTACCGTACCATTGTTATCGGCAGACCGCGTATTTATATTAAAATAATATTGAGATTCGCCGGCTGCGTATAATTAAGGACGGCCCGGCCGTAACGTCGCCGCGGCGGCGGCGGTCGGACGAGCCTTTAATTCCGGCCGGATATAGATCCGAATGCCGGAGGGCGTGAAACGTGGAACGAACCGCTCTCGATCTTCATTAATACGCGGCGCGGCGGAGCTTGAAAAATTTCCAGCCGCTTGAGCTCCCTCGGCCGCTAATCCGCCCGTCTCTTTCGCTTTCGCCCGCCGGCCTCGCCGCGTTATCACCGCCGCCGCTGTGTTGTATTTCGGCGGTGGCGGATGCGCGGCAGATATCAGGATTTGCAGGTTCATTCGACGGCGTTATCGCGGCTATATAGCGCGCTTGTTACCGCCACTTTTCACGCGCGCCGTTCCCGTCCATTGAGCGTAATGACGCGAAAAAAGAGCAGGTGCCGAGATTCGTTTTAATTAACTGGTCCACGTGCGCGCTCGCCGCCGCAGCGCCGGCGTGTTTCGGCGCTTTTCAAACTATGTACGTCCGCGACCCGGACGAATATTGGAAGTCGGGGAAGGTCGAGGATTTAGAACGCGCGCGGGGAAAATATATAAAATGCCCCGACAGTGGACTCCTCGCGCGCGCTCGAGCTGATCTCGCGTGAAAAATGACGCGTCAACGCGTCGTTCCGTCGGCGGGCAGCGCGCGAAGCGCCGGATGCGAGCTCTCTCTCGCGATTTTCGCCGCCTATCTATCACTGCGGGCCGGCTCGTTCGCTTCGCGGCAAACAGCCGCTAACGAGCGTTGATTAACAATCGATACTCCCCGCGTCCTCGGTAACCCGATCGATCGACTTGCCGCGCGAGAGTCAAGTGGTGGACCGTCGCCTTACCGTCGTCGTCGTCGCGCGCCCGTCCCCTACCGAAATAGAGAAACTCACGACGCGCGAAGTTAATGTCGCCCACGCCCGGGGAATACATAAAAGCGCATTAAGTGAGGAAAAAGCTCATTTCCGCAGCGCGCGATATTTAATTTCGCTCGTTCGTTCGTTCGCGCGACGGACGTGCCGTAACGACCGCGCGAGCGTCCGTCATTCTCGGCTCTCTTATCGACGAAGAGATCGCGGCGCGATAGCGTAAGAAAATTAACGTTAGATAAACGACACATACACACACACACACACACTTTATCTCCTTCCCTCTTTCGAGTTTACACAGCTGGGAAGTTAGCATACACGGGGAACTCACGCGACTACGGGACACGTTCGAATATTCCACAGATTCCATCAGCCGCGTCACTTTGTGCTAACACGAGGTGTCCCAAATGTCGTTCTCGCCGACGGTGGGACGGTGTCGTTCTTCGATGCGATGCTTATAGAATGCAGGAGCGTATATTAGATTTACATGTAGATAGTGCTCAAGCAGCCAGGCGTATAGACGGGGCGGGTGGGCTGGCGAAGGCCAAACACTTTGCAAGGAGTAAGTGCCCTCAGGGCACGAATTGAAAATCAGGACTCCGACCTGAGCTAAGATAGGATAAACTGGGAGGCGCGCGTAGACGAACGCTCTCGACGACGACGACGGGGTCTCGTTCGCCTACATTTACGCGAGCGCGCCGCAGATTCGGCACGCCGGTGAAGTGCACGGATTGAATATTCAGCCGCGACATGCGATGCGTCGGAGAAGAGCTTCGGAGTCGTCTCTTCGTGCATTAGCAAGATTTTCGTTCGACAGCGCAATTATATCCAAGTCTGGGCGCGGAGATGCCGTCGTTTGGATCACTACCATCGTCGTCGCGAAATACACAGAGAGACAGACGTGTTCGCGTATGTATGCCTCGCGCGAGGCTTAAGCGTTGTTTCGCACTCGGGCAAACGGGATTAGCGTGCGACTGCGATAGTTTTCGAGACCTTACCGGCGGAATCCCGATTTAATCGATGTGTCAGGAGGGAATTATCGCCTCGTGTAATATCGTCCCGGTCGCTGCGGAATTAAAGATCAACGACGCCGGTGATAATGCGGCGAATAATTATCACTTGCGAGCTTAGCATGCGTGTAATTAACCGCACGTATTTGATATAGGATATATGCTGTCGCATCGCCGCGAACGACACACAGCCGTTTTTTCGCGAGTTTCTTTCGCGAGATCGAACCATTAACAAACAGATTACACTCGATCGAAGCGCGTATGGTACTTGTATGGACACCTCAAACAAAACGAGACAAGATCGACGCTGCCGAGAGCCAATGCGAATTTCGATTATTCCACGTCCAATATCAACCCCGGCTCGTGTACTCCTTTTCGCTTTAGCTTTGCTTGTTATTCGATTCAGAAACCGATATAATCCTAGAATATAGCGTACACGCGGCGCAATTGCTCGCCCGCTGTCCTAAAATTTATACGCGCGAAATAACTTTTATTTTCCTTCAGATTGCGCGATACGAGTATTAATATTTACTTTAATCATCTCGCGAAAATACATGCGGTACTATTTATTCTATATTTTAATCGCCGAGGATTAAGTAATTTAAATAGAAGTTAACGAAAACACTGAAAGATAATGAAACTGGAGCTATTTGAAGGGAAATTGAAAATAACGAAGAGGGAATCAACGAAGAGAAATTCGGCGAAAACAAATTTCGCAAAACTATACATTTATCTCTTCCTAACGAGAGATATAGGAAGAGAGGGGGAAAGAGAAAGAGAGAGAGAGAGAGAGAGAAGAAAAGAGAGAGGAAACATTATTTATTGATCGCTCTGAGACGCAAGTTCTTTCAAGCGCTAAAAGGAAAATGCGGAATGTGTAAAGACAATGAACAAAGTATCATTAACAGCAAGGTACTAATTAGCCAAGAGTTGAGTTGACATTAAAAAAAAAAAAAAAGTATTTATGCATAACTATGAAACAAACATAAGATAAAGCAAAATTAACCGAGGCAAAAATAGGATAAAAGATTACAATGTTACGGTTAGACGAATATTAAGCTGAATTGAATTTATAATAGAACGAGCTTACACTGAATCAAGATAAAGAATTACTAAGGTTTTCAGAGGTACAGAAACAAGATCTTACAATTGAGATAGATTCCTAAATATAGGAAGCGAGAGAGGGAGGGTGAAAATATAAAAATGGAAATTAACGTAGGGAACGGTTATCGCGGAGCCATCGCGCATAATCAATAACGGCTAATCGCGCGCTCTCGACTATACGGCGGCGCATCGCTATCGCGGCATCGTCGTCGCACGAGTAGCGCGGAAAGAGTCTCCGCGGCACCACGGAGCGCCATTTTCGTAACTCAGCGTACGTAGGGAGGCTGGCTTATCTCCCTTCCAGCTGAGCAGTTAGTAGTAAGGCGCGAAATTTCACAAAGCTGCAGTTGGAGTGAAATTTGTGTCTAGAACGGGACTAGCTACGCCGGACACGGCCGAGCCGATACGATCGCGGGGATGGTACTTGCGGGACTCGCGTTTCTCCCGGGAGACGTCGATGATGATGGCCGCGCGGGGCCGAGGGCCACGGCTGACGGGGGGTTAGCGTGTTACGCCGCTTCCCGAATTCGGAGCGCCGCGAATTTCGTATTCCGCGTGGCCTCGCGCGCTCACGAAGTTAAACTAAGTGCAGTTTGTGCTCACTGGCCATCATAACGCCAGGGTGTATCAGGTCGATTGGGATACGTGCCGCATTCACCCTACTTAAGCTACGGTTTCGTGTTCCGTTCTCGTTGCCGAAGCTTCGGATAAAATTAGGTACCCGCCGGCTCTCGCCGGCCGCGCGCCGTGCAGTTATAGTATAGAAAGTACCATCTGCCGGCGCAACGTCACGATGCAATTAGCGTCGGCGAAGGAAGCTCTCCGGCCGATTACGCTGCCGAATGCGCGAAGAACGCCGACGCACCTCCGCAATGTTTTCGCGCTAACGGGAAACGGTGAGAGACCCGGGGGGTGGAGGGTGAAGAGGGGGATTGATCGGTGCAGTTCGGAAACGTGGAACGTGTCCCGATTGCGCGTGCAAGTCTCTCGGGAGACCAAGCGCATAATTGTAGAGAAAACCGCGCGTCTCTGAGCGATCGGCGAGCACGGCGGAGCACGGCGGAGAAACGAGAATCTCCCCACGAAGGAGGAACTTCACGGAGGGAAAGATAAACCGTAATAAATCTTACATCGGCATATATTTGCAGTAACAGTCGGCGAACGTCGCCTGATATCGATCAGCGGAATGTGGATATTCCTCTGTTCAAGTCGGTCCAGTCGCGTCTTTTATTCCCGGCTGCTCCGACGAGATTAAATCAGCGCCTAGCGGTCTCAGTTCCGTCGATAACGAATGAACGTCCATAAAATCCAATATAACAAAAAGCACTTTAACAGCCGACAACGTGCATTATCGCTCTTAACGAGTTTTTCATAACGTAACGTACGTGACGTTGATTTTAACGCTACTTTTTACGACGCCCCCGTCGCCGCCGTCGCATTTAACTCTTTCTCTCTCTCTCTCACTCACACACACGCACACATGCGCACACGTGAGCGAGCACCGCCGAGATATCTTTTTATTATTATGAAAAAAAAGCCCGCGTCGCGTTCATCTATTGCCTCGTTAATAGTCAACTTCGAAGGGATCGTGACACGACTCATTCCGTGCATCGGTTTGAAAGCTGAAACGTGCCCGGCGAATCGTAAAACGTTTAATAAAATCTAAATGGCGGTAAAACGTAGCGCGTGGTATTCGGTCGACCGACCGACCGACCGACCGACCGACCGTCCGCCTGGCAGCATACGCTCCGTTGAAGTTGATTTCATATTGTTTGCCGTTTAATTATATTATATCTCATATATATCCGGCCTCACACACAGTGGCGTTAATGGCCGTGAGCATCGGCCGCGGTCAATTATGTCAGTTGTGATGCCGTTGAAAACGCCGCGTTACTCATGTGCGACTCATCCAGCCGAATGTCGGACGGCGGTGCGCGCGTGCGCGCTCGCTCGCTTTATTAATTCGATAAAATGCGATTAGAGACGGCGAACCGCGAACGCAACGTAATAATAGCCGCGATGATGAAATAGGAATTAATTAAGGTGTACGTGTTATCGCGTCTTCGTAATTTACGAGCGGGCCGAGGATATAAAGAAGTTAATAGGATTCTATTAAACTTATTACGGGATATATTTTAAGAGGTATACACCCCCCCTTCTCTCTTGCCCCTTCGCGTCCGCCAGACTTGCGATCTTAATTTTAATAAGGTTCTTTGACGAATTTGAAACTCCAGTTTCTGTTTGCTTATTAAGTTACAAAAGATGTACATAGAGAGCGAATGAGAGAGCAGTATTGAACGAAAAGGATAACTATGTAAGACAGCAAGATGTTACAAACAGAGCCATTGAGGGATCTATGGTTATTATTGGTTAAGGATTTGTTCTATGGTACTGAAATCATCACTTGGAAATAATTGATTGTTCATTTCCGCATTTATTATTTTTAGAAGTGGCTTTTTAATGGTAAGACAGCTCTTCTGTTCGAATTTTTCGGTTCAAGAATGTCTTGTCACAACACACATTCGCATGTATGATTACGACGCGCAATAAATGCAATATTATCGCGCAGAAACGTCAGAATATATATGTAGAGAGGAAAATGGAGCTTTTCCGGAAAACTTTTATCATATAAATATATGTAAAGTTTCGTGCGTGCTTTGTTCGTAAAATTTCGCCCGGAGATTTCGCGCGTAATTCCCGTTATTTTTCCCAAAAATTGCGCGCGCGTGATTTCGAGATTTGATGTGATGTTACACAACCAATGTCCAGCGCTACATGAGAAATTTATTCTTGACAGATGTACGGTCGCAAATATTATAATTGACGAGGACAAAACAAAACTGACCGTTTTCGATCGATATCGGGCTGCTTTTGGAAAAGAAGGCAGAAGCCGATGTTAAAAATGACATCTATCATCAATAATGATCGAACACAGGGGCTGAAAACGTAACGTCTGATGTACGTAAGTAGACAAGATGAAATATCGGCAAATTTTAAGATGCTACTTCATTTCTTATTAGTAAGTTCCATATTTACGGAGGCTGTAAGCAGCGAGAACTCGATCTTTGAGAATCTAAAGCGTACAATACGTGATATTCCGTACCTTCGATTCATGGAACGATTGTACGATTACGAGTAGAGCGCGGTATCGTCGACGCGATTTTATTTTGTTCCACTGGCTCGTCTCCTCTCTCTCGACATAACACGCGGGAAGCCAAAGAAGAAACGCGCGCGTTGCGAACCTACTTGAGCGTTTTACAAATCGAACGCGCATAAAGTTATTTTGTTGACGGTGTCTGTGGCAGATGCATCCACGCGTGCGAATTGTCGCGGGTGTTCCTTCGCATTTAATCGAAAAACTCGCGAACGACAGCGTCTCGTAACTGTCGCGATTGACGCGTCCTTTCGCCGCGGCCAGGAAGGATCGTCATAACTCATAGTGGAATTTTAGAACAGGAGATCATTCTAGTTAGAACGGAGCCGCGGAGGAACAGGGACGCGAATTACAAAGGCGGCCCGAAATGCACCACGGGACTACGTTTTATATGGTCGTAAAAAGCATCCATCATAGAGACCGTTGGTTACCACCGGCAGAGCCCGTAAAAAAAAAAGAGAGAGAGAGAGAGAGTACCGTTCTCTTCGCAAAATTCTGGGTTTCAGGAGTGGCTGCCGCCATCAAATTGCGGCTACACGCTTGCGAGAGGATTTTTCGACCGGGTGAATTCGATGTCCCCGGTACCGCGCTGAGCTGTCTGCAATTTCATATGGGGACAACGTTAAAATCAGTCGGTACTTTGTACGACTTACGCATGTACGGAACCTCGCTGAGGCGTCGAGCGTATCGGATAAACGAGCACATAATCGCTGCAACAGTTTCCGGATTAAATCTTGCACGCGCGCTTCCGAAGCAAGGCGCGTTACAATGTCGCGACGATCACCTATTGACCTCGTGAAAAAAAAAACAATTCCAGGTTAAATCGATCACACGGCGCGCGATGTATCGTAAATATAAATATAACTGTTAATCGTTGTTGCGACGGATGTTCAATAAACATGACAAATTTTTATCGAGCTTTCATATCTCGCCGATGAGAGCGGCGCCGGTTAATACGCAGACGAAACTATTCTCGTCAAGTTGGTATCTGATTGAAATTCACTACCAGCAATTGTGCTGAAATTCACGCCGAGCCGATTCCGCCCTTGTCTCCGCTCTGAAGACACCGTCCGGCTTGCGCCTGAGATGCGGGGAACAAGCGAGAAAGAGAGGGAGAAGCGATCGGGAACGGTAACGGATACCCGGCAAAGACGAAACTTAATTTTTATGGCGGACAAGTTTTAATCAAGTTCGGGAAATTAGAAGAAAACCTCGGCGAGCGTTGCTGCCGCCACCCTCGCGCGATCCTCCGCCTACTTTTGCCTTTCACGGCCCGGATTTCCCCTTGTCTCCTATCGCCTTCAACCCCACTCGTGGCGGTCCCTCTCTCACTTTCCACTCTGGAACAGGGTGCCGGGAAAACTCGATAAGTAGGAAATGGGCAAGTTGGCACGTTTGCTAACTTCATATGTCCGCCCTCTGCCTGATATCGAGAGGCCGAAAGAAACCACACCACCCGTCCACTTTTGCCTCCCCTACTCTCTACTTATTTCTCTCGCTCCCCTTCTTCTTTTTTCTTCTACCTCTCCCGCGCGATAGTACCTCTCGAAAGGGTTCGTATCCGAAAAGGCACGCTCGCAACACGTATTTCCTCTTTCTGACGCCCGTCGTATGTTCTCATAAGCACCGCCGAGTATCCGAATAACATGCGCCGAAACGCGAATAGCAGGCGTAAGCAGAAAGAGGAAGCTTTATTGGCGAAAGAACTTGTAATGCGACAATATTTCCTGTAACCCATTTAATTCTTCTTATGCAAAAGTTGGGAAAGAAGGCGAGAGGGAAAAACGTGTATAGTAACATATATACGAATTAAAATATAATAAATAGTTAAACATACCACGAATATTCGAAAGGGTGAATAATGTAATCCCGCGTGAAACGAATTCCGAACTTGGAAAGCGTTAATTAGAAATGTAAATTGTGACATGCAGATGTACGATAAGTGAGTAAAATGTATCACAAATTTCTTTGATTTTAACGTTCGATAAATTTCGAACATTAAACCGTCAACATATGATAATACCAATTATTCCATGTTTTTATTAATACATTTGTTTGGTGTTATTACATTTAAACAAAGAGAAAGGGGAAAAATAAGTTTATTTATGTGTTAAATGAGAGTAAAGGCGTCAGCAGGGTAATTCGATAAAAAAGTAATCGCCCCGGCATGGTGTTTATTGAAATAAATTATATGGATTTATTAAAATTAATTTCCCTTGAACAGGTCGTACGCCGGGTTCATTATATGAAAAATTTAAGAAGGGTTCATTTATAATTATTGTAATTCTGTTATATATCGAACGGTCTCATTACGGTCATGAACCCCTGTTTTGTGTACCTAGAAAATGTGATTAATCACGTATATAAATAATTCCGAGATAGGTAATTTATTATGTTCTATATTATTAATAATACGTTTGACGCAATATGTGCACACACCCGATTACAGTTAATGTTATTCGTTATTGTTATTTCATTGCGGTCGCTTCGGATGGCGTTTATTGCGACCAGCCGGAGAATTGGTTTTAATTAGACGATATCCCGGTTAGAGTGCCAAATAATTATTTTCACGAGCGCCGCTTTTTCGCCACGTTGGTCTGGACAAAACGCGAAACGCGAATGTAAACGTTAATAAGGCTCATCAACGATGCTGACGACGACGACGACGACGTATTAAACGGTCAATAATCGTCTTTGTGCACGTCGCAAGTTGTCGTCGTCGTTGTTGTTGTCACACATGAAAAACTCATGCGAGGATCGTTGCTTGTTGGCTCTCTGTTTATCAATCCGCCGGTTCTCGTAGTCCCAGATGTTAGATAGACCTTGGCTTTAACGTGATTTTACTAGCAATTTTACGCTTCGGACATTTCGAAGAGCCACGCACAGCGGGAGGAGGGAAGGCGACGAGGAAGGGGTGGAAGTCAGCCGCGCGCGTACAAAGGCTGGCTTGCGTGCTAGCGAGAAAAAATGGAAATTCCCTCCAAGCTTTTTGCCGCGCCGCTCTCCCGAGAGTGTTGTAAACATCGATGAAAGGAACCTTTGAACTTGTCGCCAATCGGAAACTACCCGGATTTAAATCTTCATCTCATAATTACGAGTGCCCTGGGGCGGAAAATTGACATCTGCGCCGCGCTGGGAGAGCGAAGAGAGAGGAGAAGAGAGAGAGGGAGAGAGAGAGAGAGAGAGAGATTGGCTTCCGTTCCTCCTTTCTGCGAAAATATACTGATCCCTTCGGCGAAGCGGTGTCCTGGATATTCGCTTAAATATATTTTACGCGAGGATACGCTTTTGACTAAATTTCGGGCGCAAACTTACGAGACGCGCGACGAAACGCTGCGGCGGAAAAAGCGCTGCCTCGACTCGAAAACGATGGTGTATAAAAAAAAAAAAAAAGAAGGAAGTTTTACGCGTTTTACGAGCGTGAAAAATTGAAGCGGCCAAGTGAGAGAGGGGTGTGGTGCGATCGTTGATGATACAATTTTTTAATATCGCCCAATCTCCGCGACACACACACCCACACGCGCGCAAAAACTATGAATCAGGAACAAGCGGCGCGCGTTTCGTTGCGGTATCTGCTAAACAATTTACATCGGAAGTTCAGCCCTCTAAACGTTTTCCCACGCATCCTCCCCCTCCTGACCATTGGTACGCAATAATTAATAATACAAGCGGCACAACGTGTTTGGGAACATCACCGAACTACGCGTCCAATCTCGGGATCTATTGCCCCTCGGTGACCCGACCGATAATTGATTACCGTCCCTAATTATGGAGTTTAATGGCCGCCGTACTCGGAGTCCGCGATCTCGTAAAAGCGCGTCCAGGATCGGGGAAGGCGGGCACGGCGGCCTTTTCCGCGCGACCTAGCGCACGTCGGAACTTTCTCCGCGCTCGCGACCCTTTTCAACACAGATCCCCCTACACACACACACACACACACACACATACATAGAACCACCCACGTACGGGACCGCCAAAACAAGCCCCGGACGACTCGGACCAGCCTAGTCTGCGGCTCGGCCGGAGCGCGCGATACTCGCCAAGAGTTCGTCCCGAACGGCTCTCTCTCTCTGTCTCTCCCTTTTTTCACCGCGGATTGCCGAGGGGGGAGGGGGTTTACGCGAAACCGGGCGCCGCCAATTATCGCCGCCGCAATCAAAATGCAAATGAGCATTAATCGAGTGCAGGCCCGGGGTAATCGTTCGACACGTCCTTTTTCCGCGCTCCCCCGCTTTCTCCGCTTCTATAACAATCCCCCTTCTAACCGATCGTTCTCCGCTACTCCCCTCCCCCCCCCCCNNTGCGTTTTCGATTCGGCCGTTCTCCCCTCCGTCGCGCGTCGTCGGCGTTTATGTACGTGTACGCGTGCACTATGGAATACGGGGGCCTTGTACTGCAACGGCGCACATGCGGCGGTGCAGCTGCCGTTGCCGCTGTACAAGCGCTGTAATTTACCGCCGGTACAATTAGTTTGCGTATATGAACTAGAGGCCGTTTCGGTGTAAACTATGAATTCGTATCTGCGCGGTACACACGCCGGCGTGTTCGCCGCGCGAGGATTGCGATTAAATGCAAATCGTCGAAGGCCTCGGAAGACCTCGTGGGAGATCGCGGCCGTGCGGGGGCCGCCCTGGCGAGTACGCTTCCTCCCGCGCTCGCGCCAGACGCGACGTTCTTCCGTATGTAATCGCCTGGTAATTGCGACTTGGAATTTATGCGCGTGTACCTTTACGCCACTGCGGGCCGCACGCCCGTGCGCTAATTAATCAGCGGATAAATTTGCGCGTGTGCGAAAACCCGAGCGCGCGCCGGCTAGGAAAACGGCGCAGGGCAAGGTGAACGTTGAATTCGAGCGGTGCGCACGATAGTTCGGTTAACGGATTTAAAACGTGTCAAATTAAATTTCTGCTCTTCTCTCGCTCGCACGCGACCGGCCCCTTTGCGTCCGACGGCCAGTTACAATATTTGACGAAGAAGACGCGGAGAACATTTTAGCGCGGCGTCGCTGAATATTTCCGATATAATTCTTCTATACGATATCGCATGCGCGGAGAGCACGCGAGTTATATATTTTAAACGAGAATCGGCCCTCAAAGACGTGCGCCAGGTGATTTCAGGTAAATTCGCCCATTCTTCAATGAGATCTCTCGTTAAAGCTTAATGCGCCGGCGGTATATGAACTTTCCCTCGTTACAATAATCGAATCCCGCGGGATAAGGGTTGAAAATGTGATTTCAGTGGCACGCGCACAATACAGAATCGGTAGATGCTAGGCGGGGTTAATAAGAGAAAGCAACGTGTTCGGAATGTAATCGTCGTTTGCTAACAACCAGTGTATTTGCATCCTCAGAGGTATAAATCTTCCCTCTTCCCGCCATATTCTTTGTTCGGCGGAACGTATGAAGCGCAATTCGCGAAACGAAGTTCAGCGTATCGCGCAAATAACAGCGCCTGAATTAATTAGCCTGAGCTTGTTTTGACAATTAACGACCCATTAATCTAAAGACAGATAACGTAACGGTAGGTGAATTTTTATAAGAAATTATCCCGCATGTGTGTCTCATTCTCTAACATAATGTAATGTAACGTAAAATTGACTTAACGAGCTAATTATAAAGCGCGTAAAGAAAGTCTCGGTGTTTTCGCATCGCCGGATGAACGGGCCGAGAAAATCTTATTTCTAAATAGCTATATATACGACGTATGCGCGTTCGGCCAGCGCTTTTATATTAAAAATAGTGGAAGAAAGAAAGCCGGCTGGACTCCACGCTATTTGCATAGATTGCGAAGGACGTGGATCAACTAGGACCCTTTGAAGACGCTCGCTGTTGCTGCTCGACTTACTTTTCGATATTACGAGTCACTCGTTAACGCAGATTAAAGTGACTTTGTAACGGTCGACAGGAACGACGTCCACGAACTTCCCTCCCCGCCTCTCTCTTCTCTCTCTCTCTCTCTCTCTCTCTCTCTTTCTTTCTTTCCTTGAAGATTATCGCGACTACGTAACGGCGGATCGTGTCCTTAAGAAATTTTCCTGTCGCTTAATGGCTCGAAAGCTCGTATCGGGCTCTCTGTTTTTACGTTGTCCAAGGACTTTCTTTTACATGGAGGAAAGAAAGCTGCCGTCTGGGTTAATTATCTTGATGGAGAGTGGAGAAAGAGGGGGGGGGG
>NW_014555567.1:865787-883206 GCF_001313825.1 Dinoponera quadriceps
AAATAACGTTGGGAGAGACACCGCGGCGGACCGCCGGCTGGTTACCGGAACGCGGTAACGGAATTATCTTAGTAACGGGGTAATTTGACCGCTATACTCCGTCCGAGAGTCGAGGAACTAAGAAATTAAGACCGTAAAAGCATTACCCACCGGCGTGGGCCGGGCAGGGGGAGTCTAAAAGGGGTTGTGCAGAGGGATGTGGGACGAAGTGGCGAGTTGCGCGTGACACGTTCCAGTCGTAAGGAATGAGCGCCGGGGAGAGGGGAAAAAATTGATTAAAGTGTACTCTAATATGCGGCGACTTTACCGCCGTTATCCTTGAATTCCTCCGCGAGTTTTCCCCATTCAACCCTTTTTCGCCGGCTCGCGTGCGCGCGCGAACGGCGCAGTCAGCATTTACCGTCTCCCCTCTGTTTTCCGCGTATTTTCCTCGTATATCACTCGACGTCTCCCGGTTTGTAGCTCCGGTGGCTAATCACGGTAAATGCGTCGCACGTCATCGCGCCGGCCGTTCTTCCAGCAGGTTTCCTCAATTACGCATTTTTCTTCCAGCACGCACAACCCCTTGTTACCGTCGCGGAAGTAACGGAGTGGAGCTTAGCGTACCGTGGACGTCGCCCGTGGACGTCGCCGTCACTTACTGTGTATCGCCGATGTTCTTCAGTAATTCTTCTTAGAAATTTCACAGCTCGTAAAGCGCACGGTATCGCGTTATTTACAACAACTTTATACAAAAACAGGTGTGCGCCGACAATAAACACTGTCAGCGATTATTTTTAATCGCTATTTCTTACGGTATATTTTTCACTCGGCACAAATAGCGACATTGTGCTTTCAATCGTGATATCTTAAGGTTGCATTGCCCATAACTCGAAATAATGAGAAAGTTATGAAAAAATTACAAATTGATCTACATCGCTTTGAAAAGTGACATCAAAAGTTTGACGGTAATTCAGAGTCTGCATAAAAATGTATTCCATTTTAAGGGAGATCGTAAGATGAAATGAGTTTGGTGAAAAGAATTCGATGAAACTTGCACTGCGTGTACATTGAAATATTATCTAACTCATTGCTCATGCGATTAGAAAAAGATCGACCATTCGAGAGCTGAGATACTTATAACTAAAACTGACACATTTTATACGTATTCCTTGAGACATTACATCTTTATACAGCAATTTCAGAATTATTGACCATTTGTTTTAGAAATACAGCAGTGTAAAGTTTGTAATCATAACTTATAATAATACTCAAGTATATATATATAATTACATATTTAAACATTTATATACGTCTTTTTATTATCTATGCATCTCCATTGAATTAACTGATGCATAAAAGCAGCATTAATAAGAAAAATGAAAAATAATATTTTCGTATTTGTAATATTATGTATACATGTCTACCTCAATTTCGTTTCAAATTAATATTTATTCAAATTTCACTTATCAACATTTATTATTTAGATAGTGAAATAAATGTACAGACATGTAATTTTGCTTGATAAATACAAAATTTGTGAGTGGCCCTCTTGACGTGCCGCTGAAAAAATACAGTATTGATTAAGCAACACAAGCTTAACTTCAGTTCAACCAAGCTAAGCTTCGGTTTAACCAAGATAAACGTTATTTTAGTTCCACGTTAATTTATTGAACTTTCGCATTTTTATTTATTTAACTCTTAGTTTCCATTAGCCGTGAGAAAATATCAGCTCTGCGTTTATTTCGCGTCCGCGGCCGATCAATCTCGAGGTTTTTTCACTTCGACGGCGGCGAAGCAACGGACAATTTCACTGCGTTCAGAACATCCCCCCAGGTACGCAGCCTGGCGTGATGTTGGACTGAAGATTCGCACGTGAAACAAAGAAAGTTATTCCGCCGTCGCGTTTTTGCGGCAAGCAAGGGAAGCGTTTCGCGCCCCACCGCCTCCCTCTCTCACCCTCGCTCTGCTCTCTCCGTCCGGCGCGTTTCGGTCGTTTGATATATTACATCAAGCGTGCTGGGTCGGACGATAATTCAGCATGCGGCAATTTTTCACGTCGACGAGAGGAAATCTTATTATGCGGCGCTAATCGAAAAGAAGTAAATAAAACGCGAGAGATGCTCGCTTCCTCGGCTCTGTTCTTCGTCTCGAGCGAGATGACCGACGCGCGAGATAACGTGCGTGTGTACACGAGTGCATATTTTCCGCCCGGCAACTCTCTCTCTCTCTTCCTTCCTATCTCTCTTTAAATTTCATTTACAATAAATGGAAAACCTAATAATAATAATAATAATAATGATAAAGATTTCTACGAACATCTTAGCATTATTGTAACAATATAGAATATAGTTTCAAGAAAATAGCGAATGAGAGAGCACGATTGCGCGCAGAATATTCGTACAATAGTGAAACTTTCTTTTCGTATATCTGCCGGCAAACATACACCCACAGGCTCTGTACTATATTGTATTGTACTTTACTTTGCACAGCCATATTTGTATTTTTTGTTATAAGCTCTAAGGGGGAAATGATTCCCCAGAACATAATGAACACACATTCTCTCTTTCTCTCTCTCCCTCTCTCGTTCTCTTCTTCTCTTGCCATTATCCTAATTATCGCAACCTTGTTAACCCTTAATGTAGATCAACCGACATTGCGAATAATTGGGCTGAAATTCTCCGTGGAAGGAACGTATGTACCTACTCGTAGCAATAAGACGCGGGGCGATCGTTTGCGCGCGTAAAGCGCAGTCGGGACCCGTTGTACCACGCCGAGCAGCTCGGCTATGTGCAAATTGAAACGATCCGAAGGGTTCGTTAAACCGGGAGCGTTGGTGGCGCCAGAGCGTGTGGATGTTCTGACGAAAACGCATCGCGACGAATTCACGCACCGAACGTTAAAACTAATCAAGTAATAGGTAGGTAGGCAGGCAGGCAGGTAAACAGGCAGGCAGACAGGCAGGCAGGCAGGCACCTCGTCGGAATAAGACGAGCCGGTAACACGGCGCAAAATACATCTTCATTTGTTACAACAGCTCCCATTAGCTCTGACATTTGGCGTAAGGAAGTTTTCGTCGGGACACGCAACTGCCGTGAGACCGCCTGACTGTCTATAGGCTCGCGCAAAAATTGTTGCTCGCGTGGAAAACACGCATTACCCGTTCGACACGTGACTCTTTCTTCCCAGTCTGTCCTTCGGGCGCTACGTCCTAATTTGCGAAGGCCGTCTACGTGCCTGAAATACCGGCGCGAGCGCCAGTACACCGAGGTGAGAAAGAGAGAGAGAGAGAGAGAGAGAGAGCTCCCAGCGCCCCTTTCTCGAGCAACAAAAGCGCGGAGCTCCGCATCGGAGCCGCTTCGTAATTTATCCTAATCAACCTTTTATCTCATTACAGTTTCATTTTTTCCTCGGCTCCTCCGCTAATGGAAAACGCATCCGAACGTCTCGCAGACGCATTACATTAAAAGTACGTATTCTCGCGGAATACAACCCGGTTTCTTCGCGGGACCACTCGACGACTCTCGAGAGCCCGAGAAATTAAACGAAATCTACACACAATGGCGCGCGTTTTCGCAAAAAAAAAAAAAAAAAAAACGNAAAACGAGATTAAAAATATTCGT
Organism: Dinoponera quadriceps; assembly: GCF_001313825.1. Classification (NCBI taxonomy): domain Eukaryota; kingdom Metazoa; phylum Arthropoda; class Insecta; order Hymenoptera; family Formicidae; genus Dinoponera; species Dinoponera quadriceps. The sequence continues at coordinate 869,390 of NW_014555567.1, forward strand.
CACGGTGGCTCGTAATAATACACCGCCTCTCGCGAATTTCGTTCTCTTCAGGGGCTTCGCAATCATCCCCGGTCTCTCCCCACGTTGTACGCGGGCAGGTCTCGCGGGCGGGTTAATCTTGATCTACGACGTAACGCCGACACATCGTCAGACGCAGAAAAAGCGCCGTCTCGGCTCTCTCTCTCTCTCTCTCTCTCTTTTTCTCTCGTTACTCCGCGGGTCTCTCGCGTTTCGCCAATAGAGACCGTCGTTCCCACGTTTTCCTCCATCAGATACGCGACGGACGCGTGCTGTCGTGACGCTCATGCGCGAAAAAGCGTTTCTTCTTTATCGCCCGGGCGGATTGACCTCGTCGGTCAACCGGTCTCAACCTTTCGAAGCATTTGCAATTACAACGCGGCCCGATCGGCGCGACCGCGCGCACCGGTCATGCGGGTATAATGCTATCACGATAAGTCATGGCGCAGCTTCGCGGAGAGTGCCGTCGACATTTCGGTTCTCTCGCGCGTACGCGAGTTCGCATCTCGCCTTTCTTTAACGTTCATCTCGTCTTACGTCTTCTTCGCCACCCCCCCCCCCTCCCGCGCCCTCTTCTTCTCTTTCTTCTTAGAACGGCATCCCGGTTTAAATTCCACTCAGGCAGCCGACATGGCCGTATTATACGTGTACGTTGGCTCGGTCGTTCGGCCGAGGAGGATCTTTTCAGATACAACGCGCAGCTGCGCGATTTCTACTCGAAGGCGACGCGAGCGTCGGAGTAAAATAATGCCCCGAGATCATTGATTGTCCACAGGTGCGAGCGGCTCCGTCGCGACTTTACGGCCACATAAACGACCATGGCGGCGTCGGCGCGCCGTACGGATTTATAAGAGACTCGACTCGCACGAAACATCCTGTAACGCGCGTCGCGCGGTCCCTCCTTGGGGATATTGTTTAAACTTTGAGCAGGCTAATTGCCGGCGTAAAGTTTAACCGCTCCGTCGAACCGGTCGTCCGGTAATAGAAACGAAATAATTCCGCTCGCGGAGCGTATGAGAAATAATTTTCAAGCCGCGACACGACAGCGATGTATGTGAGAGAGCGAAGCGCGCGGATATATTCGGCGAATTAAATTGTCCTAGAAACACGCAACCGGTACCGTTTTTGTTCCCGAAAATAAAACCGCCTCCTCCGCTTCGCTTCGCTGATGACAAAAACTCCGCGAAGAAAGATAAGCATAGTCTACTGATTATAAAGATGCGGGGATCGTGCGAAATTGCGCGGCGCGCAAAATGCATTACACGTTCGGGAAATTTATTTCCCATTTTCATCGGAGGAGTCCAAAGTACATTACCAACAAATCATGCGCCGAGAAAAATTTTACTGCAACCGCTACTATCTGACCCCTTGCCGGCGAATTATTACCTCCTTTAAACCGGCGCCGCTGGATTTCCCGGGGTTTCGCGGCGCGGGATATTTGCGGAAACTAATTCCCTTGCCGTTGGGTTTCCATAAGTAACGAGCGTTGTCATTTAAAAAGACAACTGCAACGACGAATCCAGGCTCGCGGATGGTATAATTACGCGGGAAAGGCGGCCGCTCGAAAGCTCAAAATACACGGTGGAAATCGATACGGTACGAGATTACCGGATACGGTCGAAGAAACACTTGTTCAATCACGACACTGAAATAAAGTTGGAATTGACGGAGAACCTGCGCTCGCGAGGGAGCGTGGAAAAACGTCAATAAATTATGAATTTGCCGCCCCGATTCTCGGCGGATCGATACGAAGTAAAAAGAGAAAGGTTTACAAAAGAGAGAAGTTCGAATTTCACAAATTCCGTCCGCATTCTCTCTACGATCTCGAATCAAGATCGACAACACCTTTGGTATTCCGCTTTCGTTGTTCGCCGGTACCCGATGCTTCGAGAGAGCCTCAATCCGGAGCACTCGACTTCGTATCGCAGGGCAGAGCGGCACGTGAGCGGCAAGAATGACCCAAAGCTGTTATGTCGATCCTTGGAATATAAACAGCAGTGAGTCCGAAGAGAGGCGCCTTTCGTCGCACGGTCGAATATCCACGTGTAAGATTTCGCGTTTAACCTTACCTGAGAGTAACATGTTAAGCTTACGAGACCTACACGCGTTTTCTTTCGTTTACCCTCACTTCTACGTTTCGTGCAAGACGCTATATCCCTTTCCTATTCCTCTATTATTCAGCCGACCTTCAACTTTTGTGAAAGAAAAAACCCGTATCAGCTCCCGTAGATAAATGTTCTCGCTGCTTTCATATTTCACCACTGTTTAATCGTTCTGAATAGCGCGTATCCAGTATGTAGTATATATTATTTACTTAATAAAGATATAATAATAATTATTATTACTTCAACGTACCACAGACCTCTGACCTAGGGTGTTGCTTAAATGCCAGTTCCCAAAGGCTAAGAAGCTTATGATGTTACTTGAGAGGCTAGTCAGCAATAGATCTTACAGACTTTTGACATTCTTAAAGCGCTTATTTTTAGATTTACCAGGATTTTGTTTTTCCTCTTCTTTTTGGTTTAGTAATAATGAATCCTCGATATGAAGATTTGTATTAAAGTGAAAATTTTAAGGGAACAGTTTTATTATGCGATACAGAAATTTCCAAAATTATAAAAATAATTCAAGTGTTAACGAAAACTAAATGAATTGTAAATTAAGAATAAAAAAGTTAAATCCACATAACCACGGCTATCATTAGCCTGATTCAAGAAACATGATAAGATAACTGGTATGCTGGTGGCAACCAGTCTACGAAGACAATGAATAAAAATCGAAAAAACCCAATAAATGTAAATAATTCATAAAAGATAAAAAAATGCGAACAGAATACGATTTTTACATTTTTTTGCCCGTGACGTAGGCTCAAGAGATCTGTGATGTTACATCAGCGCGAAAACCGCGAGTTTTAACTCTCAGGGTTAAATCCCGGATAGTTCGTCGCGGTCTGATCAACGTCTTAATTCTGAGACGGGCGCGGCGACCACGTGCTCATCTCTCCGCACGAATCCCGAGCGACGGCCTGATAGCCGATAGCGGCGGGTATATTCGCCGAGGAGAATTTCACGGCGAGTTTCACCGACGCGCGCGTTTCATCTTCTCGCCCACTCGTAAAATCCAATGGAATATGATACGTGAATAACGCAGTCGTACTGCGGGATGCGCTTCCGGTACTAGCCCAAAGAAAATAAAGCTCGTCATGCCGACGACGTTGTCGACGCGCACTTTCTATTCATTACGCCCGCGACTGCTCATTAAAAGTAGTTAGCTGTCACGAAAGTCGTAACTCAAGCGTCGGGCATAGTCGTTGTACCCGTCGTCGTCGTCGTATCTGAGCCGTGTCGTAAGAAAGTCTCTCCTCTCCCTTGTCGTCAGCGCGCAGCTTGTAATCCCTTTTTATAATTAGCCGTCTCATTACCATAGTTACGATCGAAAGTAATTATCAGTCGGTTCCGCTCGCCCCGCTCGCGTCCCCGGTATCACGTAATTTCATGGAAATTCGTGCGATCTGGGGTCGGTAGGAGGAGGAGCGCAGGAATGGCGGCCAGAACGAGACAGAGACGAGGCAGGAAGATAGGAGGATCGAGGGAGGGGGTGCCGAAGTGGAGTCGGCTCGGAAGGTCTCGTGAAATTACTCCTGGGGCCACGTCACTCGAGGGAAAATATCGAATCCGTAGCAATGAATATTCTCGTGACATCGGGCCTCCTAGAGAGGATAATAAGTCGTGCGAGACAACTAGCGCGCGGCTCTTCGTGTACGGAGAAACGAGTCGATGCGCGCGCGTTAAGAGGAAATTCGAAGCGGAACGACGTTCTCTCTCGCCGTACATCCCGATATTCGACGTGTCTCCGGGATTAAACGCGAGGACGGATGAACGCTCGTCGTCGTAAAAGTCGCTGATCGTTAAGGCGCCCTCGATCGTCCGAGAGTATCGAGCTAATCTCGCGCTCTTGGGCTGATGCAATCGAGCGGACGAGGAGCAGTTTCTTTAATCAAGAGTTTCAATCGGCGGAATTATGAAAACCGTTCGCGAGCTCCGCATATTTTTCTTCCAAGGGACCGGCCAAGAGGATTAAACGGAGAATTCAAACGGGGCGAGCTCACGAGGTCCGCTCACGAGGCCGGGGCGATTTTACAAGCCCCGCTCGGACGCATTGCGACATATATTCTTCGGTCGAGTAGAATCGCACTTAAGTGCATACCGACGTGTGCAACGTACGTGGGAGCGCAGGATGGGATGCGGTTCTAGTAAACCACCGAGGAATTTACCGAGTGCCTTTCCTGCCCATCCAACATTCCCCCCTCCCCACCCATGCACCCAGGGTGCATCCTTTCCCCCGGCGCCAGCCCCGTCGGCGGTATCACTGTACCGCACCGAGCGCTTACGAGACACGCTCACAATCGGCGGGCCACGCACGCCCTTGCGCCCCCGTAAATAAGCGATGGCTATCGGATAATGTAGTAGCACTCGGGACTTACCACTCGGCATGTAATATATTAATTACAAACAATTAACTATTCTTTGCCCTGCCAGCTACGTGACCGGTCCCTCCCGCACGTCCACGTGCGCGCACAAGTACGCGAGAGCGCGCAGGTCAGGAGTGTGGGAGAAAGAGACGAAGAGCCGACGGAAGAACGGGAGTGACGAGGACCACGCGGCACGGGGGGAGGTGTACGAGAGGTGGTTAGGGGCGACGTAATGGTCGGTTCGCTATTCTCGCGTGCCAAGGGGTAGTTTCCCTCCCGGCCAGCAGCGACGCCGGTGGTCGGCAGGGCCTACAGTTTATGCCCAGCTTGCGTACCTGCGCGTAACACATACGCGCTCGAAATTCATTATAAAATTTGTAAACGGGTAAGATACACGGGACTGAAATCCTTTTTCCCCGCCGATTGTACGTTCGGGCAAGATCTCGGCCGGCACGTTTTGTCGATGTTATCCGTTCGTTGCGCCACTTCTGTCTCCTTGTATGCGACTGGCATATTTTGTGAATAATAAAGAACCTTTAGCACATTCGTACATACATATAGCACACATTAACGAATACATGTTTTAACGGTTTTTATTGAATTGTCGAGTCGCGGAGAGTCGACGGTTGTTTAAGGATGTATTATCCACTAGCACCGTATTTTCAGTGGCGTATCAAATGGGCCACTCATAAATTTAGTATTTATCAAGCAGAATTACGTTTTTATTTCACCATCTAAGTAATAAATGTTAATTTGAAACGAAGTTGAAATAGACATATATATATATATACACAATATTATATTATACAATATTACAAATACGAAAATATTATTTCTTTTATTTTTCTTATTCATACTATTTTTATTCATTAGTTGTTTTAATAGAAATGCACAGATAATAGAAAGAAGTATAAAAGTGTTTAAATATGTGCACATATATTTCAAATATTACATGATAAACTCAAGAGACACGGATAAAAATAATAACTTTAGTTACAAATATCTCAGCTCTCGAATATAGTCAATCTTTTTCTAATTGCACGAGCAATGGGTTAAATAATATTTCAATGCACACGCAATGCAAGTTTTATCGAATTCTTATCAAACTCATTTCACCCTCCAACTTCCATTAAAATGTAATAATTTTTCGACCAAGCTCCATATTATGCCACACTTTTAGTGCCACTTTTAAATACAATGCAGGTTAATATGTAATTTTTTCATAATTTATTCATTATTTTGAGGTATGGATGATACACCCTTAAAGCGAAATCTTGGAAATGCATAATGCAGTAACGAAGTGAAGCGAGCTGATCGATTCGAAAATTGTCTTGGCGACGGTGCTTTTCGAAAATACCGCCGGGTTTCCTCCTGTCGGTCGGTTCTCTTTCGCGGTACAAGGCTTAATTAATTCAATTAGGACGACCACTTACGCCTCGATATGCTGCCGCAAAGTCGCCATCGCGATATATTAATCGCTTCAAGGTTTAATCGACGACTATTTTTACTTACTCTCCTCTCCGGGAGCTCACGGGCTTCCGTATCGCTTTTCTATTTTCCTTTTCCCCCGTCACCTCGTCGTGGCAACAATGTTACCTTATTGGTGACTGTTAACCGCCCCGGAGGAACGTCGAGCTCGCATACGTCGGTATTCTGCGCGCTCGCGCGTATATGTGTGTGCACAACGAGACGATCAATTCGCAAAAGCGCTGCGTTTTGCACCGCTGCAGAAGCTCAGCGATACTCGAGGGAACGAATACCACATCTTCCCCCCTCCTCCCTTTCTTACGTACATCCACATTCGACTGCGGGCGGGAAAGGGCGAGGACGACGAAAATTGATCACAAATCGGAAATGCGGACTAGAGCGCCGAGGGAGCTCGCTAATTATTCCTGCCAGTCACCGGGCCGGACTTTGCGCATCGATCGCGAGTGGTCGCGCGAGATTGTGATCGACTGACCGGCGGGTAATGCTTGCGCGTACGCGAACGCGATCGTTATTCCGACGTGGCTCTGCACTATTGAATTTCTTTGAGTCCGCCGGCCAATCAGCCGCCCGCCGCGACCCCTTTCGAGTCTACTGCTATGCGCGAGCCCTTGATATCGGAATCTGGCAGATTAAATAGGACAAACGAAGGAATCTCTTTCTCTACCGGCGACCGGCCGGACGAATTAACGGTACGGGTTTTCCATGAAGCGATGAAATGTGAATCCCGCGGATACGTGACGTGTGTGCGGAGTAACGAGCGTCGAAAACGCACGAACCGGGCCGAGTGCGTGACGGCACGTATTTAACCCTCCCGGCGCGGGAGAACGAAGCGGTCGCGGCTAAACGATCTTCCAATCTGCTGCAACAGCCGAAACTAATGTCAGTTACCGTCAACATCGCCCGATGGAATCCGACGGATTCGCTTTGCGACGTCTAACCGAGGATCACACATCGTAATACTCTCCGATGGGATATTTTTCTACAACAATCAACAGACAAAATTCATCGTGAGTCCGCAACGAACCGCGGCTACGATCGTCTACAATCGAGAGATCCACCCACCGACGGTATTTTCCCCGGAGAGAGAAACAGAGGAGGAAAGTCCAGCCGGATGTATGCAAACACAGGAGAACTAGTCGCATAAACGCGAGAGTGGACTGCGCGCGCGAGGAGGAGGTGGCTTTGCGCATCTGTCGGAAGCTCGAGAGCGAAACGGCAAATGCGAGCGCGCAGTGTTCGGCACGATCGAGAAAGCTGATTCCACCGGGCTCGAGCGGGTATCGAGGGGCAATAAATTCCGACAAATTGTATTACCCGCGTTATATACTGTCGCGCATGAAGTCGAGCGGTCCCTGCCTTCCGTCCTTGCCGACCGACCCTCCCGCGATCTGTGTGCCACCCCCGCCGCCGCCACCACTTCGGCGTCCCACTGTGGATACGTGCATCTCGGTTATTGCGAGTGAAGGAGACATGCCCCTCCCCTCTTCACCCCTTCGCCACCGGACGAACGAAAACGTTGCCTTTTCCTTCCCGCTCTGTCTTTTTCGCCCCCGCGTACGTACGACCCAGCTGCTGCCCCTCCCGCGCCCTTCTCCCTTCGCTCCTGCCATGCGCTCCGTATCAACCCTCTTCTCTATATTCCGCGAACGTATACCCGATTTTCTTATTGCGATCGACGCGCGCCCGACCGCCCTCCTCCTTCCTCCCCTCACTTGCATGCAGTAATGTATCCGCTCCTCGTTTTTCCTGCCTTAAGTTCCGCTCTTATCCCCACTTCCCGGCGAGGGTTCCTCGATTTTCCCCCCATTGAAATCGATGCCTGTTTGTTCGCGTCCCTTTCACCACGCGTGCTCACCCGGCGCACCCCCGTCCTTCTCTCTTCACCCCTTCCCACCCTCTCCTACGCTGCTTTCCTCCTCCTCACCGACCTTTCCTCGCCTTCGCTCGAATATGTACCCGATTTTCGCTGCCACTGTCGATTTCCGTCCGCTCGCGCCAGCGTGCGCAGCACTTGTGTGCATCTGCGTGTCAATCCTTCGCTCCTTTTTTCGCCCGCTTTATCCCGTTTGTCAATTGCGGCCCCCCCTCCTCCCCGGCGACTGCCTCAGTTACGATCGGCATCTCGCTCGCGGTTATCGCGTCTTGCGTCACACTTCGGCTTATGTATCAATCTCTCGTCGCCTCATCCTCTCATTTCCATCCGACGATCGATACTTTGCCACGTTCCGCTTATGTGCTTTCGGACAGCCGCGGCGCATTAAATTCGAATGAAACCTCCCCGCGACGGAATTTTGCATATTATATTTCGGCGGAAGAGGGACACGTGTATTTTATATTTGCATTTAAAATGTATATATGCCGCTGTAACCGGCGATATACGTATATAACGAGCCGTCCGGCGCTATCGTGATTTCGAGTCGTATCGTAATGCGCCGCGGCGTTGTTCCGTTCCGCGTTCTCAAACTTCACGTATTCATGAAGCCATTCTTGCTCGCTTGCATCCGCACCGAAGCTCTTCGAAGTCCTCCCCCCTGTGTGTCGTTCTTTTTCCCGGCGTTACATATGTTTGCATCCGAATGCGACTTCCCTGTCTATCACGCACATATCGCCGACCCGGTATGCCGGTACGAACCGCGAATGTAACAGAACAAGGGACTTTATATTTAAATAAATTGCGAAAGCCGCTCGAGAACGGATTCCGCGAGATAGAAGATTTTAGATTTGATAAAAGCCCCCGGACCTCTTTCACAGGAAAGTTTAGAGCACCGAGTTTATCCTGAGAATACAAATCGCCCTCGATCGCTTCTTCTAAGCCTATCCTCGTGAATAACGCATGCGTACACCGACCTGCATTATTACAGCTCCTCATTGTCAGTCAAATTTTGTGGACCAACGAGATGATTCTCTTCGGCCTTTACATGTTATGTGTTTATACAGAATGTGTTTTAGACAATGTGAGAGAGGGAGAATCGGGAATGGAAATTCATCTTAATTCGTTCACGGATCCCAAGATAATTATCGGACACACGGTGTAGATAAACGTTTGTATTCGAGATAAATTGCTTTTTAACAGCTTAATCGTTTGATCAACAAATTAAGTCACGAAGAGATTTTATAAAAGTTAAATTGCAAAATGGCTCAGGAAGAAACGCCTCTTATCCAATTTCTCTAAAAATGACGAAAATATAAATTATCTTCGAATGCAATTTCCGGTAAAAAGTCGAGTGTAAATTTCATAACTACTGTTACCGAGAGTAGACGATGTTTACAACCGCATGACCATAAAGCTGTGTAAAATTTCCGCCACACCGTTTCCTTTTTTCGAAGGCGAGGTAAAATTCTGATAGCGTGGATTGTATGAACTTCCATTTGCACGGCTTATAATTTCGGCGCGACCTACGCGGAGTTTCGGAAGCGCGCGCGCGCGCGTCAGCCGAGGACCTTTCTCATTTTCGTAATAGTTAACGTCATCGCGGCAGTCTAGTAATTTGCGACTGTCCGACGCAGAGCGGCGCGACGAAAGTCCACCCACCAACTCCGCTAGTGTTTTGGCGCTTGCCGCGACGGTGTGTGCGACATTATACCCCACTAACTTGCTAAAGGTTGCTAAGTGTAACGGCACCATGGATAATGACGTTAACGACCATAGTGCTATATAGGGAAAACTGTTTTACAAAGTGCACGACCGTGAGCGGCATTCGTGTGCAACGTAAAACCTACTTCGCGTACGAGCATCAAATTTAACTATTGAAACGTTGCACTTACAAATTTGACACTGCAAGCGTCTTTCGGAAGGATACACGGACCGGCACCACGACATTCCCCGAAGAGCCAGGTGAATTATTTCATTGCGGTTGAAAAATTTAAATTAGAAAACACGAAGAATAAATACAAATCTGTGTACTACAGCAAATAATTAGATAATTATTTCTTCAAACGCCTGTATCAATTAGTAAATATCACGAATAATATTCCTAGTACCTAAAAGAACCTCAATAAAGTTTCGAGTACATTAAATATGCAAAACATATAAATGTAACATTTTTTTAACTATTTAGTCTTAGTTAGATTCAAACTGAAAATATACGGAAGTATTTATTTGACGTTACTCCCAACTGTTGCGAGGAACCGTGCGTCTTCGATTTCAGACCGTAAGTTGTCAATCGAGAAAGACCGATCCCTTAAAGAACATCATGTCCGATTTTCAAGGATGCCTCGGCAGGCTACTCGTATGCATGAATTGTATCTCATCGAGGAATTATATTTCGTTACGTCTTTGTTACCTCGCGAGGGCAGGTGTGACGACGATTGATGTCGCTGGCACCGGTAGTGATAGCGCCATCGATCATAGACGCTGAGTTATCGCCATTAACGCTAAATGCATGCAAGACAAGACACAAAGGCAATTCACTTTACCTCCAAGACCCGAGCACGCCCCGAGTCCGCAAGAACGGCGCGTACGTGATGGTGAGCGCGCTTAACGCTCGGGACATGGCATCTGGTCCACTCTAACGATCCCCGTCTTCTATTAGAACTCCCCCGCGATATAATTAACGAGCGCAGAGTGGACGTGGTAATTGCAAAGGGAATGAACGATCGGAAGAACGGGTACATGCTGACGGGGCGTTTGAAACTGTTTTCAGCTGACCGGTCTTGATTCGAGAGAATGCATTTAGTCTGCATTAGTTCTCGCGAATCGCGTCGCAATGTGTTTTTATTCTCACCTCGCACTTTGTTTTATCTCAATTGAAAGACTCATTCGAATACAGTAAATCAAATGTTTCGCATTTCATAGGATGCTAGGAAATGATAGATATCCGAGTCGAAATTCTGGCCTTACATTCACTTTGTAAATTCCATCGAACTTGAAAGACCAATGAAGAATCTCGAGGTGTAATATTATACAAGAGCATTATACAAGAGCTAATTTTCCCCATAAAGAAATTCGAAGAAGTTTTCGAAGAAACATAAAGACATTCGAAGAAACATGTTAAAAAATTATTTAATATCTGATTATTTCAATATATTGCTTGCACACTTAATTTTTATCCAATTTGCTTAATATTAATTTTAATTTCATATTAATTTATTTTATTTTATTTCACTTCGTTAATTAATTTTATTCCTAACTTTTATCAACGTTATATTAATTATATAAATTATTCAGCTATAAATATATATATAATATATAAATACGTATATGTGAGATAAACAAATATTAAGTAATCTAAGAAGAATTAAGGTGTAAATGAGTAAAAAACAAACAAATTTTTACTCTCAAAATTTCTCCTTTCTCTTTCATTTGACGTTGGAAGCTACTTTTCCATGACTGAATTAAATTATGTTTCGTTGGCTCTTGAAATATTTAAATGAATTCCTGGCAACATTACGTTAATTAATACACATTTTTCTAATTGAATCACATCTAGGCGAGTGTCAATGTTATGAATTAATACACCATAACGAAGCAGCCAGGAGCATGATGTTGGATCGAACAACCAGGATAGAGAATACGAGGCGCCGGGACTATATATTATATTGTACTATATATTGAAGGGAGAAAAAAGTGAAATAGTGACTTCTTTTTGGCAGAATAGGTGACGAAAAATGTTTTTGGTCATATTCTGATAATAACTGAGGCTGTTCTAGCAGAAAATGGAACACTTACTTTGATTTTCCCAGATTTATTTTTGAATAACTTGACATATAGCGAATTTTATAACATGGTTTGAAAATTCGTAACAAGAAGAGAGCAAGAACATGAATATGATACAAGAGCATGATACGATACAGTACGTTTTCGGAGCAGTTTTATTAAGAGAGACAGCAAAAATATACGCAGAATATCTATATTTTGCAAATTTAATGGCATTCGTGGAGAAAAATAACTACAGTGACTACAGACATTTCGGATGAATTTTTAATAACTTGTCAAAAAAGTGACAAACGCGACAGAAATGATAAAAGATAATTTCAGTGATTGAATGGCGACGCTGCAACGTTGCCAACAAAAATAAATCCGTGGAGACAGAAAAAGAGTCCCGATAAAGGTCCCGAAAGTCGTGACCTCGTGTAAAATTAACAGCGCACGAGCGAGCAGTGTTTCTCGGATACGTGCGAGATACCTCTCTCAGAGTTCAGATGAATATTAACTCTGGTCCCGCGTGCGCGTTATCCTTCATTAAACCGAGGCGCGGAAGAAGGGAGGTATCTCTACCGCGGATGGACATGTCTACGTATCAACAACAGCGGTCGGAAGCGCGCACATTATGCATCGACAAGCATGCCATCGTCATCGTACTTATTACGCTATTAATTGCGGAATTAATTCACCGTCTGAACGCTGACACTGCTCTAACGAGGTGTACGGGCCGGTAGACGAGTGTTTCGTGGCAACCGTTCAGAGCACTTCAGTCCGATATATGCGCGCACATACGTTAGTCGAAACACGGGTATGCTGATCGAAATAGGTATCAATCTTCCGTGGAATTCGCATAATTGTTTCGACTCACCAGGAATTTCGAGAGAGAGAGAGTTCCGGGCTTGTTCGGGGGGAGGGAAAAAACAGAGCCTTCGTACGAACGGTTTCGCGCGCACGCACGTCGGTATCCCTCCCGAAGACGCTTCTCGCCGCAAGTTTTCCCCGCAAACGGCGAAGCCGTGGGGGTGGCGTGCGCCTTCCCCCTACCGGCGAGAAAATCCATACGCGGCGCGCTTAACGCGCGTGCGAAATACTGCGGAATTTATTTACCGGCGGGATTCAGCTTGAAATTGTCACCGTGCGAGATCGATCATTTCCGTCGCTACGGGTTGTTAAGCAAGCAATTAATATACTTTGTGGTGCGACGCAGAATGTTCAAAATGTATTAATGTCGTTAAGCAATTTGCAATAATGTAAATGATACGAATGGGAGATTGTATGCATAATGAGTCGGCGGATGTGGTCGCATTAACTCTCCGTTATGCATACGGCGGCTTAGAAATATCATTAACGTTAATCGAGTAACGTTCGAATGTGTCGTCGCGGTAAACGAAGACGCGGCGCGTCGGTCAGCTTGTTTCGCTTGTGCGCGAAGCGTAGCGCAGCGGAAAATCTGTCTCCGTCGGAGAGGCCACGCTGATATTCTTTCACGTTAGCTCCACCCCTCGCGAATACGATCAGATCCTACGTTTATCGTAATAACGAGCGGTCGGCCGCGGTAATTGGCCGAGCGCATAATTAGTGGACACTCGCGGCTCTTTTGTTATCACATTGTGTATTCATCCGAACGCGGCTTTCCGTGAGATCCGAGCGCTGCTCGGATAATAGCGGATCTACCCGGCGACTACGCCTAATATCTCTCTCCTCGCGTTTACTTAACGAGCAGAAAATCGCGAATCTGGCCGCCCGATCGACCAGCCGAACGCGGCGAAACCGCGGAGGAAACTCTTCTCCCCGTCCTCTCTACGCCCCGTGTTTTCCCGTTACAACCCGCTATTTCGCTCTCATCCATTACGAGCGAGGTCGTCATTATGCCGGCTAAATAGATACGTCGCGCGCGTTTCCGTCGCGGCTTACGATTTCCGAAGCCCCCCTTGCACCGTCTCCGCCGTCGGTTTCTATTGGAACGCGATCGATACGCGGTGAGGAAAAAAATTCACTTCCGTCGCTCGGCCGTCATCGGAGATTTAACCGAGCAGAGGACGCCTACGAGTACGTACGCGTTGGTACGGTGACGACTCGTTAATAGCCGCTCGCGCGCCACGGCTGTTTTTATTGCACGACGCGTTATTTACATCGTTCCTCTTTCGCTGACTCTTTTTACATCGAGTCACGTTACGTATCAGAGGAGGACGAACG
>NW_014555567.1:883256-890434 GCF_001313825.1 Dinoponera quadriceps
GGGGGGAGAGGGGAAGGCATGTGCGGAGCCGCCTTGAGCGTCGCTGACGGCCGTCCATACGTAGTGCAGCAGCTGTATGTGATTGCGAATAATTATTTAATCCCAGTCGCACAGCCTCGTCGGCGCGATCCCGACACCCCGTTACTCTCGCTGTATGCGTCGCGCTGGGATTCGCACTGTCCCCTCGTAAATCACAATGCGATACCGCCATCGAGGGCCGACGGCGGGCCGCGCTCGCTCGGTGACCTAACTTGGTGCTTCTGCACGCGCGCGCGCGCGCCAGCTCATCGTAGTGGTGGAGGGCGTACGCCGAACCGAAAGAAAGCTCGCGATATTTCAAAGTTAAACTGTTGAACCCGGATGGCGTGGGCGGACAGCTCGGTCGATCGTCGTTTGCCACGGCGAGCGCGACGCTGACCTCGGCAGCGAGGCCGCCGAATGACGTCTCCGTCTTAGCGCCGTGGGCGGTTATGTGCGAACTTTGCCGGGAAATTGAATAAACATCATTTACGAGCGGGGAAAGGAAGACGCACGCCAAGTGCGTCTCTAGGATCGTAAAGCTTTCGCGGCGGAGGAAGAAGCGTGCGGACTCTGTAACGTCCCCGCGAGAGGGCGCAATTCAATTCGCGAACCGAACTGCTTTCTCGGATTCTATCGCGTAATCAAGATTCACGGGGAGACTCGGCGGCGACGCGGCCGGTCCGCAGAAATCGGCGTCGCGACGCTGAGCGCGACGCGAGTCGCGTGCGCGCGGCGACCGGCCATCGCGCCGGATATATTGCGCCGACAGCGCAAGAGACGTTTATTTCTTGGCACATGTATATATATATATGTGTATGTATAAAACGCAGCGTGCACGGAGAAAGGAGAACAGCCGAAAACTGCGGGCGCATCGGGGCACGTAGGCAAATTCGTTGCAAACACCGAGACAATGGCGTATGACCCATCGTGAGCGGCATTTTAAATCGTACGGTCTTTTCCTACCCCGCGCGCGCACGCCGCGCCGGCACGTTTCTCTTTTCCTCGTTGTTTCCCTTTTCCGCCCTGTTTTCGTGCGGTATCCGTTGCCTCCGCCATTTCCCCTTCAACCTAGCCGCATCAGCGTCCTGAATTTGTTCGCTGAATACCGGCGGCAGGAAGGATAAGTGAATCCCGCTGTGTGTGTGGTTTGTGCATGTGTATACCTAAATATTGCTAAATGCACGTTGTACATCGGTGTGTATGTGTGCGCACGCGCGTGTGTGTAGTACAATCCGTACAGTCCATTTAATCACGCGGCAAAATGTGACTCTCGCATGACTCTCGCTAAATATCAGGATCAAACGATTACATTACACGCTAATCACAGCACACTTTTACGCGTGAGAACGATTGAACGCTTATAAAATGGTAGATTTCAATTAGAATTCTAAAGACGAGGGGCGTATCTCTCTTGTTGCACAAACATGACAACGGGGGACGTGCACGGTGGAATACGACGTCCGCGACGGACGGATATCTCTTAAGTGCTGTGAAAAGTTATTAGCAAGCACAGGAACGGATTAACTATATCGTGTCATCGGGATAACGTTATTTTCTATTTTCATGGAATCTCTCGTTCCATACTTAAAGAAGCTAATTATTGAACATGATTTCTCGCGATCGAGTTTTTCCAAGGAGCCGAGTAAAATAAGTCGAGTAAGAAACAGGTAAGTTCTTTCTTTAAAGTGAGGAAAAATGTGACGTTTTCAAATAAGCGAGGAAAAGTATGAGTCGCTCTCATGCCTGATTATTAGCATAACCGAGACGAATTTCTATCAGCTCGCGAATCTCCAGGAACGATCTTAACTACGAACTCCAGCGGAACGTCATAATGCGAGACCAACCTCTCACACATCCTACGCGACCCGTCGATTATCAATCATACTTAGTCATTCACCGGATAAGGATTCGTTCGACGGCTCACCGCCGATGGAAGAACTCGCTTAACTGGCCGCGAGCGTGCCGCGAGTTTTCGCCGACGATAGAGCGTATCACTTAACCGCGGACGAATTGAACAATTTATCCCGCGTTCGGTCGATCGCGCGTTTCCAATCGCGCAATTCCAGTCCCGACGCATTCCGCCTTGTTGCACTAATGAGTCAGACACGTCTTAGTCGATAGTTCGCGAGCGCGCGCTGCAGAAACAACCACCTCCCTTTCCCGCGTGCAAACTCTCCCCGAAAGTCGTTCCCTCACGGCCTCAGCGTCACACACGTGCGCGCGTAATAACCGAAAGTGGCGCGGCACACGGTGCATACGACGACGGTACAGTGATACGGGGGTTAGAGAGGGGGGTAGGGGGCTCTCTACGAGCACTTTGTGCGAAGAAGAAGATGAAGAAAGACGCGGAAAAGCGAGCTCTGAACGAAACACCGGAACGACGGTTATGTCGCATATAATGTCGCACGACGCAATGTATTGAATGTTACGTCAAGCTGGAGGCAAGTCTAATTGCGTACGGAGGAAATATTGTAGTAAAAAATACACCAAACTTTCTTTCCACAATATATACCGTCTTATACTACTTATGTATTAAAAGTTGAACACACGAAACTCATAAAAGGCCTGTTTCATTATAATAAAATTCAGCCCATTTATATAATATAATATTTCAATAATTACAATAGTTTTCTAATAAGAATCCAACGTACTTAGTATTTTTAAGTAAAATTATAGCAATTTTGATCATAATATCGCTATAGTCCGCAACTTTGCGAAAATTTTGTTGTATTTAATACTACAATATCTCTCTGTGCACGCTCTGGAGATAGAATAGGAATTTAACGAGCGATCATTTCTATGCCAATTTTAATGCGCAGGACTTCACATTCCTCGTGTGATATCGAACGCGCGGGTTTTATTTCGAGCGGACCGATAAAATTTTTTGGTAAATTTAAATTATTTAAACACGTTATTTATCGCTCGCAGGAATGTCTCCGTCGTATTTGCCGAATTAATAATAATGTTCTGTTGCGGACTGAAATGCTTCAAGATTTAATGTGAAATAATAATTGTTTACTGTTAAACGGAAATAGAGTTCATTTGTATATTTAAACGTTACAATATCGGGGCTAATACGATTAACTTTTCGATCATGATTATCACAGCTCCTATAATTATCCATAATTTGAATAATGAATTACGGGATAATTTCGAATCGATTTTGTATTAGCGAAAATTTGATTGTAATAATGCAATTTTTCCCTAAATTGTAGTTTACAGCGCCGAACGGGAAATCACCGTAAATGGATTTTCTGTATAGTTTACGTGATCGGTGGGGAGAGCGCGAGGCCCATTGACAGAGTTTGCTCGCGAAAAACAATTTGTTCAATTGCCCGACAAGATGACATTTTATTCGTTATCATTGAATTTCCAAGAGCGAACAAACAAGGCTTTCGAGTCTCCCGCCACCGTGTGTAAAGGTATCAATAATTAATTGTTCACTTTTGTGCACGCACGGTGTGCACGCTCGCAAAATGAGCGAAGCGTCGGTGCGCGACTATTCCCGACATTTCTTCGGGAAGCAGGTGTTCGGAAAAATCAGGTCGGTCTTGTCGTGCAGCCGGTGCAATGTATCGAGCGTGCTGCGGTACGCGCGCGGTCGGTCGAGTCGGGCGACGCGTACAACGGCTCGCCGATGATCGGTCTTGGATTATGCTGTTACTTCGACGCCCTGCGCCCTGGGCTGAATGGCGTAAATGATATCGTGGGAGTGCCGGAGAACGGCTGTAACCAGCGATCCGGCTCGCGGATTAAACACACGCGCGGCTCGATCGTAAGTCTCACGTATACACGACGGCGCGCGCACGGCTATTACCGCGCTCGACATGATGCTCGCGGCTTACGTGACCGCCGCTGTCGGTACGGTTCATACGGCATGTAATACCACGTGTATTATATATATATATATATACACGCACTCTCTCTCTTTCTTTCGCTTTTTCTCTGCACGAGAACGGCGATCGGATCGCGGGGCCGGCGACGAATCTGGCGAATTGCGCGGGAAAATTAGCCCCGTGTAACTGCCGCGTGTCACGTCACGCCGGGAATCCCGGTTTAGGGGTCGCTCGAAAAACTGCCGGCCATGGGGGCCGCGCCGCCGGTGATCGACGAAATCTTGGCGTGCCGAAAGTCATTGGGCGCCGCCAGAGCCGCTTAAAGTCGCCGATCCGCGAAATTTGAGAGCGCCGCGGCGCGCCGATCGACCCGCGAATATCGACGCGTTCGTAATTTCTTCATCCCGCACCCGTTAGTCGTCGTCTCTTGAGTATAACTTGAGACTACCGTACGATGGATCAGACGATATCCTCTCCTTCTTTTCCTCCCTTTAATATTTCGCTCGAGCCACCCGATTAAGGGTTTATGTCCGATAAGCATCTAAAGAATTTGTTGGTTACGATAGACGATTACTCGGATAATATGAATTATAATTAAAGTTGCACGATTTTCAGCCTTGCGTATAACATATAAGATCGAAAATCGCAGATGTAATTCCAGTTACGACGGTACACAGAAAACAGCGCTAGGAAGTAAACGATACTCTTTAATCACAAAATTAATCGAGAGAATCATTTCTCTAGTAAGCGTTGTTACAAACAAGCGTTGTCAATTATAATAACCTTACATGCATGTTGCTACTACTATAAAATATGTTTGGCGCCGAAACTATGACTTTTTTTATTAGTGTAAGGCTACAATGGTTCTAGTAATAATAGTTTCAAGTTATGTGTAGATGAGGAAAACTAAAAATTGTAACAGTAAAAAGTTTCGACCTGGAGAGTGATACGGTAAACATGAAGGCGGTACTGCCGAAGCAAGTACGTATTTAGGTAAAATACGCGGTTCATTAATGAACTCGGTCATGGAAACGCGTGTGTACGCCCTGACCGCTGAACTTGAAACAATATCCGGGATATAAAATTACCGACTGACTGATTGCAATGAGTCAGGATAATTATGACACAGTGATAATTATAATACCACGGCAGCTATCGATGATCATCAATCGTTGCTGCTTATAACGACTTATCGCGATATTTATCGGAGGAATCCCTTTCACGCTTCCCACAGTTCCGCGATGATATTATTCGGTTTGTTGTTATAGAATACCATTCGACACGATTCTAAAGCGTTTTTATTCGCAATTGTTCCTATATTTGCGTTATCGATGTCCGCGGCGATCGAGACGAGTAATCGATTGACATAATAGTCGAACGGCCGGCACGGTCCGTTGTGTTTATATATGAAATTTATTACACGGATTTCGTGTGTGCCGTGCTGTCAGCCGCAAGTAATAGCGGTAAATCAACATCGAATGAATCTTTCTAAATGACAGCGGAATGGACGCGCACGGGGACGGCAGATATTTCGCATTTAATTTTCGTTTTTCAGCGGACGCGTTTAAATATTTCATTATGCGGTGCCGCTTGCAAATTTATGTGCGCTCGCACATAATAATCGCAGATTTACGCGGCGCCGACACGCGGGACGATATGCGTGAGCGCTCGTGTACGACCGGAATGCGAGCGTGTGCTCATGCGAATAGAATTCCAATCGTACTCAACTATATTACATTAGTGAGAAAAAAAATGTTCTATCTAACGCGGGGCCGTCCGTTTTTGCGTCAACATATACTCCGCGTTCTCGCATACCACGGCGCAACATTAAAATTCCTCGCTGCTTTTCCTCCCTTTCTCGTGTAATTAATTCGACGGCTGAAATAATACGCGCGTTAATGTAAATTCGAGATCGAGTTACCTGCGCCGCGCCGCGGACGCGGCGCGTTATCGCCGAAGTTATCGGGAACAAATGTTTCCCATCGGACGAATAGAACGGGAGACGAAATAACGCGGATGCGACTAACGATACCGGGCTAAGCGGGGAATAGTTTCCGCCGCCACGCACAATCGGCAGGATTCTTTCTCCGTGCCGTAGGAAAATTATATAACGAACGAAAATATAAAGGACGCCCTAGGCTTTAATTAAAACCGGCGCGCGCTTATATAATTCATGTTTAACGCAACCAGTGCCTGAATGAAATTCGTGGTACGTAAGTTCGCCGGAACACAATTTAATTTCGTGGAAAATTTTTGCGTACCTACAATTACCGACCGCGCGCGTAATTATCGCATGCTTCACATGCGCACACGTAATTTCCCAGCGCAGCGTCTAGAGGCGTATCAGCGCGCCGAACACCCCCTCCTCCTCCCCCCCAAAACTCGCGGAATATCTGTCGTTAGCGAGAGGGAAACGAACGTTTCGACATCGCGAGGGATAGCGCGAGTTATTTTGCGCCGTCGCTCGACCGTGGCTCCAACGGTCAAGTCGACGAGAAAAAGGCCGCGCGTTTGCACCCCCGATATTAAACGATACAATTACCAGAATCGAACGAGACCGTCCCTTCACGCGTCACTCCATACATCCCCCCCCCTCCTCCTCCGCCGACCCATCGACGCGCGTTTCCTTTTCTCTCTCTCCCCCTCGTTCGCCGACGAGGGCATAACTGACGCGAAACCGCGAGTTTGCATTGCAGATTGGTAACTACATTCCGATTTTTCGCGGATGATTTTTTTTTCCATGCCGTATACAGTTCGGCCGGCCGGACGGTCGTCGCTTCTACCTCCGGCATTCGCGCGCTGAAAAATAGCCGAAGCGCTGCGTATCCCTACGCACGGCTATCTCTCTCTTCTGCTAGGGGGTGGGGGATGAGCGCATGCGAGACGTGCGAATTACCGTCGGCTCGCTCGAGGGAATCGGAACGGAGAACGAGGATGGCCGGAAAAATCAAAACTGGGAGCGGGGAAGGTGGGGGTGGGAGTGAGAAAGACGGGTAGACGTAATAGCGAATGATAAATGAAGGACAAGGGAAGCGCTACAAGTAGTAGGAAGGAAAGGAAGAATGACGAGAACGGCAGTGAGAGCGGTCCGTGATAGACGCGGAGAAATGCGAGGAGAGACGAGACAGAGAAAGAGAGAGAGAGAGAGAGAGGCGAGACCGGCGGGGATGGCACATGGTGGAGGAAGGGAGAAAAAGAGGCCGAAAGGGAGACAGAGACAAAAAAGGGAGAGAAAGAGAAAGGCCGCGTGGAACCGTTAAAAGTGCCAGCGGCACGTTGGTGGTGTTCACATCGGCCGCTATTGACCGGTCGCGCGAGGGA
>NW_014555567.1:890528-896208 GCF_001313825.1 Dinoponera quadriceps
GGGGGGGGGCGGGGGTGGCAACGGTGGTGTCGGCGGAGGCTGGACATCGCGCTATTTTATCTGCCATTGAAACTGGAACGTGCCAGGCGAGGGGGAAACCGGGTAGTTGACGGTGGTTTTCGGGCTCGGCGGGCAAGGCAAACGCGCAGGTAACGAAGCGCTCGCGGTAAACGAAGCACCTCTGGACTCGCATTCCTGACTCTTGCTTCCGGCCAGCGTCGCCCTTTTGCCGGATTACGATCGGCAACGATCGTTACGTACACGGTTCGTTTCGATTCCTGATGACGTCGGGCAACTCCACTGAACGAGAGAGAGAGAGAGAGAGAGCCACCGCGCGAGGACGCGCCGAGAAAATTGCAACGAATCGACGGTTTTTTTACGGAGCACGCGCGCGCGCCCGAGCCGAAAATGCACTTTACACGCGAGAGTCCGATCGTAACAGCGGCATAATTGTTGCACGAATACCAGTCACGCACAGGCTAACTACTCCGTAACGGAACCGTTGCGTTCTCAACGTGAGAAGTTTAAATTAACAACTTTGCGCTCCGTAGGGCGAATCTCTTCTGAAAGGGTCTCGGCGAGTGGCACGCCGCAGACCCTCCCGGCTCGAGTTCGGCGAGAATAACGCGAGAATTGTGCAAGCGTCTTCGGCGCGATCACTCGCGTGACTGCCGTCTCCGCGATCTGGGCGATCGATCCGCGTGATCGCGGGCTCGTAGCGGGATTATCAACACGCCGATTTCCATCGATCGTTTCAAAGCTCAATTGAAGTTTGTACAATCACAGATACGATACGTGAATGCAATTCGTAACGCACATATTTGTAAACTCGGTTTTACCGCTCTCGTTATCGATCATATATTTCATTTGTCCTAGGCGCTTCGTCGCATCTCCCATGGCTGCTTTCCAATATTCACCACCAGTACTGAAAATCTATAGTATACGTAACGTTAGCTGCGGAGTTGTTGAATATTGGCAGTGAATATCAAAGGCAGTCTGAGTAAATCAATGAGACGCGATAGCACAATGACCAGCGCCGGTCACAAGTGAACTCCATGGCGACCAACGTGTTGATAAGCGGGGAAAGAGATGCACTGACGTCGATTTGATGAGATTCCGCGCGCGACATCGTCGTTCCTTACACATCTCAAAAATATTTCGTTATTTCAACGTTATTCGCGCGTATATGCGTTTTTTTTTTATTAGAAAACATACTGAGCTTTTAACTGAAACATACGGACGCGTTGTAATAATATTTATGGCCAGCCCGGCGAGATGGCATCCAGATAATTCCTGTTCCGCTCTACATCATGACAAAACTGAAATAAGCTTTGATCGAAACTGTCCCATTTCCCCGTACAAAGGTGCATATACGAGCGTCATTCGTAGTATATTACTCTGCACGCGTGTCGAAGTACCTAGCATGCAAATTTTACGAGTCGAACGAGTGCACATGGAAAGTACAGACAACCGTAAAAATTTAACATCACTCGTCTAACAGTCCATAGTCGGCACGGTCTATCCTTCCGTGCGGTTAAAATGTATACACAAATGCGCGCTCTCATTGACAGGAAACCGTTACGCACGAAATATCGGCGCATTTATTATCGGATGAAAGAATCCTCGCGAAACGTACCTTAATAAAAGCCGCTATTATCGAGCTGTGTCGCGTCTCGATCGAAAAACCGGACGGATCCAGAATGGATGATATTAATATCACACGGGAAAAATTTCGTGTTAAATTCAACACATCTCGCATATCCCAAACGGTCCGCACAAAGTTTCATGTTAATTTAACACAAAGTGAATATATTGAAAAGTAACATAAATATTGCATACAAAATTAACACAAAATAAAAATATTCATGATATGTTAATCGACACTGAATAAATGTGTTATTTTATTTTAACACTTACACATGTTGAATACTAACTCAATATAAAATATTGAACTAACGCAAACAACCAATGTGTCAGAAGTTTACGATATGTTAAGAATTTAGCATAGAATTTTTTTTAATAAGGACCGATTCTAACACAAGCGCGAAATCTTTTCTACTATGCATCTGTAAGACAAATTATGAGACGGCATAAAGTATAATCGCGACGCAACGCACGTGCTTCATCGTCACATGTCGTACACCGATACTTCTGTTCATTCTTGTCGCTGATACACATTATAAACGATGAATCCTGCGAGACAGCATGCCTTATCCTTTATCCAGGATCTGAAGGAGGACCAAGATTCTCCCGTGAACGGACGAGCCGATACGGATCCCGTCCCTTTCATTCCCAACCCGGAGGGCGACCCTTGACCTCCACCGCAGAAATTGGAATTTGATCCGTACCCGTGATATCTAATAACCCCGGCGTCTTATTTATCGACGACCTGAAATTCCAACCGTGATGGCAAGAACCAGCCCCGAGTAAGCTCCCCGACCATCTCGTGGCTTCTTCGGACGTGGGTGGAGGTTGGGGCGAGCAGTCGCCGTTACCGCTCGCATTGTCGGTATTCTGCGACGGCCGATATCGCATTTTGTCGTATTTAAAGGAATCGTCGCGCGCACCTGGCCGCGGATAAGTCGCCGGAATCGATCTCGCCAGTGCGGCGGCAGATATTAAAGATTTCGTCCCCGTCTAATTTCGCGTCACGCGTACCAAATTCCGGCGCGACCAACGTTAGCGCGGAATAAATACACGTCGGGGAATAATGAGAGTAATCACCGGCGCGACAGGCCACGTGCCGGCCGCGATCGAGATTAACTTTAAACCGGTCGCCGGCGCTGCGTGCGAACCTCACGTGTTCCCGCAGCCTCGGCTGTCTGATCGAGGACCGCGCGAAAGTAATCCTGAAGGCGATTCTTTAATTCGACCGTGGGCAGACGGACGCGCCGGGTATCATCGTCGTAAGTTACTCGAAACTCCCCTCTCCGTCCGTTCCTTTTTACTCCCCTTTCGCCGTCATCCCTTATCTGACGTGGAAGCGACGCGGAGAAGGCAATCGGCAGGAAGCGATATCGTTTGACATCGTACTCTCGTTATTAATTACGGAGCCGGATCGCCATTACTGAGTCGATGGACGTTCTGCGGGAACGGCGTTCGGCAGTGAGTTTTCGCCCTCTTCCTTCTTGTTATACTTTTTTCCTCGCTGCCGAACGCAACGGCCGTTCGTCGAAGCGTGCCGATGAATGTCTCCCGAGGAAATCGTGCTTCTCGCGGGGAAAGTAAGAGAAGAAAAAAATAGAGCGTCGTGCCGTCGGCTTGTGCGGCGTCGTTCGATTATACCCTTTTTCCGAAAAGGCTCTCGCGTAAACCCGACGTGTGTGTAGAGCGCGTGTATGGATAGACGCGGTTTGCGCCCGCGTACGTTTGCGCAGTGTGCGCAACGATTTGAGGAAGAGCTCGACGACTAGGACGGCTGGACAGAAGGGATATAGGGGGTGCAGGTGGGACCATCCATCATACGGCGGAAACCAGCCGGCACATTGCCGGAAGTGACGTCACGCTTGAAATATCGACTAATAATTTATACGCAGACGTTAGCGCCCGCTCACGTTTTGCAGGGTTACCTATCCGTAATAACAAACTAACGCCTCCGCGCGATTGTGGTTGTGTACGCGCGAGCGCGCGCGTGTGTGCGTACCGTGCATGCGCGCACCGACGCGCGAAACATGGCGAAGGTGCAACGAAGGTGAAATCCGTAAAAGGATTCGTCCGTTGCGAATTTAACATGAGTTAAACGAAGTATCCTCGTGTCGAATTAGTCTCCGTGGTTCGAGAATATTAGCGGCTAACGTGATTCCAGTCGGATTTTTGCCGGGCTGTAAGCGGCAAACTCGATTTGAAACGGGACACTGACGATTGGATTTCGCTCCGTCCGATATAAATTAGTCACGATATTAAACTTCGGATTAAATTCTAACGTAACTTGGCGCTTCAATCTGCCGATCGGTAAAGCGATACGGACCTCACCCGATTATGTAGGACACTATTGCCTTTTCACCAAATCGATAAGAATCCGCGTCTAATATATATATATATATATTCGGAGATCACGTAGCATCATTTCCTCGTTTTTCCAACGACGGGAAATCGCGCGACAAGTTATCGTTTCGCCCGCATGGCGGAAAAAAGTGTCGCTTACAGACTGCAGGATGCGCCATTTGTTTTTACTCGACAGAGGGTTGATGTAACTGACGTTCTTTCTGCCCTGTCATACGACGGCTTACCCGACGTTCGGGCCGTCTGTCACTTCGTATCAGGTAGGTGTCGTGCCACGGATTTGAAATGATTGTCTCTCGTCAGTCGCGGTAAAAGACGCGCCTTGACGTTCTTTTCATCGGCTCGCTCGCTCGCCTGCCTCATGACGTATTTTCGCAAAATCATTTCTCACCGTAGCTCGTACGCTCTGCTCTATTTTTAAATATATATTCTAACGGCGCTCGCGCGTTCCGCGCGGTGACACTTTAAACGCCGTTTCGATCCCTACGGCGTAACCCGAGGTGAAACGTTTATTTAAAAAAAAAAACCTTGCTCTGTTTTCGGAGCGTGGCAACAATCGCGCGCTCGTACATCGTCTAGCGCCTGTAAATTTCGCAGATTTTTCGACGTTTGACACTGCGCGAAAGGTGAAAAACTTCGTTGGGAAATTCTACATGACAAAGCTGTTACGCCTGACAATCTCCTCTCTCTTGTCTTCAGAATTCGGGAATCAACTTAATAAACGCTGCTCATGTCTGACGTGCTTCGTTGGAAAATGTTATTCGGAAACATATATCCGCGTATTTTCCCAGATCGCTTCTCTCGCTCCCTTCGCGTGTCGTCCGTTATTTCCACGCGCGCTTCTCTCTATAATGCTGCTGTTGTTTCGCCTGTGCCGAAAGAAAGAAAAAAAGAGAGAGAGCGGCCCTTTCTGAGCCACGAGAAGAGAACTAAATTTGCCATATAATTAGAAGCGTATCTAACTCCGATATAAATCGGCGCGGCGCCTTCGTCCTTCCTATAAACCAATCCGTGCCGCTCCTGGCAGAAAGCTAAAAAAACGAGCGCATCGCCCCGACGTTGCGGGGGTGGCGTTCCCTTGAGCGAAAAAGGGGGATGACGGAAGAATACGGCGATAACGGGCGGAAAATTGATGCGGCGAGTCCCGTCACCGATGTCCCCGTCGTCTCCTCCGTCACCGGCCAGACAGACGCGGCACGCGTATTCATACAGGTACACGGGTGTCGTCATGACAACAAATTCCTGAATTCAGACAGCCGTCCTCTGTCTACGGTGCACAACGCGTCGCGCGCGCCAAGGCGACAATGAGGAGCGGAAAGGGGCCGGCGTGACTTAGAACCTTCGGCCCTCCCCCTACCGACGACAACCGGTCCTCGCGCGACTTCGCCAAAGAGGTTCCAACCGGCGTTGCAGCCCGGCAGCGAGGCACTTCGTCTCGCCCGTCCCTTTCGTCCTCGGCGGTGGCGTCGTCTCCCAGGCGGCGACGAGGGTAGCTTTGCTCGCACTCAATATTCCATATTTCTCGTGACAATTTCTCCGGGCGAATTTATAGACTTCCCTTTTGGTCGAGACGCCGGTGAACGGCGAGGAAGAGAGAGAGAGAGAGGGAGGGATCGAGGAAGAGAAAAAGAGAGATGAAGAGATGGAAGGACGACGAGGACAAACGCGGGGGGGGGGG
>NW_014555567.1:896248-959868 GCF_001313825.1 Dinoponera quadriceps
GGGGGGGGGGAGGGGGGTCGCATCGACGCAATCGGTAGAAGAAGGACGAAGAGGAGGAGGCGCGAGAGCGGGAGACTGGGAACCGACGAGTGTAGAGAAGAAGAATGGGGATCGGTGTTGCAGCTTGCAAAGAAGGAGACGTACGTAGGAGGCGACGGGGAGGTAGGAAGGAAAGGCGACCGAATGAAAAGCTTCTGCCACCTTCTCTATCCACTACGCCGCTGCAATCAGTTATACGGAGACACGTCGATACGTCTGCATGCGTCCGTGTGGACGCCCGGTATATCCACCACGGCGTGACCCACACACGTGGGTGTGGACCGACGGCGGTGTTGGTGGTCGCGACGTACAGCGCGACTGCAGCTGCGGATCGTTGTTGTGTCGGGGCTGCTTGAGAGCCTCCATCAATGGCCCGGATCTCGATATCCACTTTATCGTGCGAATGTATATTCACTGAAAAATGTGAAATATTTTGTGTTTCGTGGCTCGGCGGTTCCGTTTACATCACTTCCTCCCGCCAATTCCTTCCTCCCCCCGCTACCTACCTTACGTTATTTCGCAAAAGCCAAACCGGTCCACCTTCGTCCGTCCGTTCATTCGTTCGTTCGACCGACGCAGAAGAAGTAATTCCCCGCCCACCCCCGCAACTTTATTCATCGCTCATCAGCCGTGGAGAAAATTCTTCCGACTCGGGAATAAAAGGTACTACTCGACGTACATTTCTTCCGGATCGCTACGGCGAACGCTTATCCGTCTACAACGAATGGTCTGAAAGTTTGCACGCGGCGAATCTTCCGTCCGTAATCGTCGTCGCTACGTAGATATGAGAAAGTCGCTGGCGCGTGCACGCACGGCGGTGTGCGCGAGATTGATTATCTCCGTCATTACGCAGTTTTCAAATAATGGTTAAAAGGCCATAAATAACGTCCTTCTTAGTCAACCATTCGCACGATACGCGTTCTCGCATGACTCGAGGTGACTTATCACTCTCGCGACGAGAAGAAACGTATCCTTATTCGACGATTAATTAATCTTCGCTCGTTCGCGCGCATACGAAGGTACGTATGAAGACGTTTATCTCCACCCGAATCGCCGAGTTCGAAAGTTATGCAAATCGCCGGCGGGATTAGATTGTAATGAATTTGCCGACGTTTGACAAATCGACTGCAATTAGGGATAACCATAACACGGTTGCATAAACCGTGCCTCGGCCGCGGCGGGAAGATCATATCGGGTTCGGCGTCGCGAGCCGTATAAGCTCATGAATTTCACGAGCGCGTTATTTCTCTCTCTTATTAATTTAAATTCCCATTACATCCAGCCAGTTTTCCCTTCTCGTTGCGCAAAACGCCGAAACGCGATACGTCCCCGCTATCACGCGGATGCCCCCGTCCGCAGAAAGATATCCGTTTCCGAGTTATTCGGCCGTCCCGTCGTTAGAAATTGCGTTGTTCTACCGTCCCCCGTCACGCTACACTAGCTTAGCGGGCTCGTAGACGTGAAACGGTGCACCCTAAAATGGCGAGTATTGTGTAACGCCGCGTGTGTACCCGGAACCTCTCGATGGCACGATCACGGGCGAAAGCAAACGCGACTTATCTACGATCGAGCCAGTCCCGGGCTACAGTTGTGCGCTAATCGTGCGTGTACACCGCGGTTGATACCGTCGCTCGTAATGCAACCTCAGTCTCACGGGGGACGGTTTGACAGCTCGCATTGCGACGATCGATTTGGCACGAGCGGATTCGGATTGAATGGCGCGCGTCCTTCGGAACTCCGTCGTCTCACTGTCAATCTCGTCTTTCATCGCGTTAATTGGATTACGGGAGTTTAAGCCGCGCCCCAACGATCGAACGCATTCGCCGGTCGGATAAGCGTATTAATCCGCGGCTCGAATAAGTCGAGCTTATTAACGCGATAAGACGCGTCACGACGGCGACGACGGAACGCCGATCGTTGAATTTACCTTCCCGCTGACGTCGACTGCGATCACCCCCGTGCTGGATGGGATTTTTCGCGGAGTACACGCGGAGTGCACGCCGATCGATCCCCTCTTCAGCCTCGTCGTATTAATAATTTCAGAATTTAATCTCTAAGTCTTTCGGGATAATAAAATAACGCCTTAAATCGAACTCGCGCGATCATCTGCCCCGGATCTTTCAGCTTAATGAACATGCCGCACAGGCGCGCGTTATCGTATGTTAATGAAGGGCCTCTTTTTCCCCTATTGTAGCATTAATTAAATCGTAGAATATAAAAAGAGCACTATACAATTCATATTGCACATGCTAATGCAGCAGTGATCGCCCAAAGCGATGATAAATATGCATTAGCTATTACGATCATAAATATGCGCGTACGATAGAGAAAGAAAGAGAGAGAGAGAGAGAGAGAGAGAGAGAGAGAAAGAGGAAAGATCGTAGATAGTAGAATCAATAGAATCGATTACATCTTCCAGTCAACGACCATGGCCTCACCTTTGCTTTCGCCGCTCGGCAGTCGATGAGCCTACGCCCAGCTAATTAGCCGCGAAGCCAACCAGATAATTAGTCTCTAATGGCGTTCCATGCCGCCTCGTCATTTTCTTCTCGCTCTACGTTTTTCCCTTATCGCCGTTGACCAACGAGAAAATCGCCGATATTACTTCCGCGCAAAGCCTTGTGTTGACTCGCGCGAAGCGACCGAGTTAAGTACACGTTGAATTTTAACGCGTAGAGAGAGAGCTCGGCTACGAACACGATGAATTACGGCCATTCATCGTCCCGAGGTGGGGACGTGTCTCCGTAGATGCGCCGTAGATGACGGTCGGAGGCGAGGATAACGTTGCGGATACGAGATAAAGGATGGCGGTGTGTCTATCGTGGACACGAACATCCGCGACAAAGCGGCCGATGATCGATATGCTGACATGATCGGCGCACGCGCTATCAGTCGGCAAGTGAAACCGTAGATCTTAGTCCGGCTGATTGTGAACTTATCGTTACCAGGGCGGTGGCGGCGGACTCTCTCGGCCCGATCGTTAAGGCCAAATCACACCAGCGACCGCCGACTGAATTGCGATTGGCGATCGCTTTTCGACGGTCGGTCAGAGCGAAAAGCAGCCCCATCGATTGCTTCGCTCGGATCGAAAAGCAATCCCCGAGCGGCAATCGCTAGTGCGATTCGGCCTTTACATCTACGCGAACGCTCCGCGGATCGACCACCTCGAGCGCGAGACACGGAAGTGACGAGCGCGGTGTGTCGTGAATCTCGGCGATTTGAACCCTCGTGGCGGGTGTTAAAAAGGCACTTCTGGAAAGCGGCGATTAACGTTATTTTCGCAAGATGATCTACCGAGCTCAGAGGAATTAAAACTTCCCAGCGTCACACGTTAGCTCGCCCCGTTGGTTCTACGCTTTTTATCGCCAGCGAGAGCGAGAGAGAGAGAGGGAAGGAGAAGGAGAAAGCTATTGCCGGCTGAGAAATTACTCCAGCACGATAATTGTATTTTATCACGAGATCCGTGGCGTGATCGCGGAACAAAATGCCTCCGAGTGTGTCGTTCCAGGCATCGACGTAACGCGATTGAATTAATCGCCGTTAGAAACGCTAGACTATCGCACGACGCTTGATTATAATTCATCTCATCCCCCGCGACGCGTTCCCTTTCCTTTTTCTTTCGAACGTTGCTTCACGAAACAACGACGACGAACTACGTAGAGCGGGAACGCGTCGCTTCGTAATAGCGTAACCGAAGCCCCGAAAGTTGGCAAGACGGGGGTTCGAGCGGGGCGGCGCGTGAAAATGGAACCACGAACGTCAGCGCAATTTCAGCCTTTGTCGACACTCGAGCCGGCGTGAACGCACCGAAAACGCCGTGCATTCATGCGAGCCCGTTATTATGCACGCGATATAATATGCGACTGCATTGCGACTCCGCAATCATCGGCACGGCAGGCCCCGCCGCCGCCGCGTCATTCGAATTTGCGAGTGCGTCATGCCTTGGCCGCTAACAACCGCCGGGCGACGCAGCCAGGGGAGGGGGGAGGGCTTGCTGCAGCCAGCCGCCACCCCCTAAATTCCGGCCGAATCTACCGAGCACTCGCGTCCAGGGCGTTTGTTCTCATCAGTGACGCCGCACCGACTAATTGTAGTTATGTTTCGCGGCGTCTACGCCAGGTACTTACGCGCGCTCGATGTTAAACGCACGAACGAGAACGACCTTGTAACGTGCTCCCGACGAGATTTATTCGACGCTCGACGGAGATCACAGCGTTCAAGTGCATCAATGTTCATCTCGCCGCCGCGCCCCGTCGAAAACGTTCGACGACGATTTCGCAACGCTGCGGCGCGGCATTGCGTCTCGAAACATCGCGGGGTAAACCGGAATAAGTCCTTCTGTACTCGCACAGTGGAGAAGCGTGACATGTAGATTAGGAAACGGTTTATGAATATTAAAATGAAATTCTGTCTTACGCTGTAAGAAAAACGAAGATTCGCATTCTCCGCAACGCGGTTTCGTTCCGTCTACTTCCCGATTCGCTCCAGTCAAAATCGGAGATTTGCTGCAGATTAATCGCGATCGTTAATATAAATTATAAATTTCCTATGGCTATATTTTCAAGACGAAATGGTAAAAAATTCGAAAATTTTTATATAATATCTCCGTATTAGTCTTAACGGACCAACTATTTTAAAAGGAAAAAGATCGATGCTTCGGTATAATGTTAGATTATTCGATAACGTGGAGGCACGTCAGCTCTTTCATTAGAAACGAGGTAGCCTTAACTTTCGAATATAATTTACGCCAAGTCGCTACGACTGTTTTACGCGGAGATATCGACGAGCGGGCGAATTCGTTTGATGGGGATTCGGGCCCGGCGACAAAGTTGCGCGCCGCTCGTTCTCCTCAGTCGAGCGAGCTGCCGCAAAAGGGAGAGCTGTCAAGTACGCGTCGCGAATGTGCAACAAAGTGCTATACGCGTGCTGCCGGTCGGTCCTTTTTAGGAAAGAGAGGCGGTGCAGCATCGCACGTAAAAACCGTTTAAAACTTTGAACGCACGTATCTCGGCGAAAAATCGATGTACGAACGCGAGATAAACGGCATCCTTCTCGGCATCTCACAACATATGTGCTCGCGTTGGTCGGGTGTGATCTTATCGTGACACCTGCTCATAGGTATATGATTACAACACGTGATACACGGGTGATATATCGCTCAGAAATTCTCTCTTACTTATGGAAATGTCAGAATATATTTAGAGAAGAAGATAGAGGACAGCGGAAATTTTTATCAAATAGTAAAAAATTCTATGTTAAAAACAGTCCACCGTAACCTTATGTTACTATGGGAAATGTATCAGAAAGCATACAAATATAATGCCAAATCAACACATTCATTCGGGCAACATTGGTTAGCAACATTTGCCGACAAGACGAATATATCAACATTATATTTGTGTGCCTTTTAAACATATTCTTATGTATTTTTTTAACACATTCCGCATGTTAAGATAACAAAAATTTTAATGGATAACACACAATTTTCCACCGTGCACAGTAAAATATGCGAAAAGTTTTTATGCGGAGAAAAAAGTTTTGCTGGAACAGCAAATTGTTTGTTGATATAGTGACAGTGAAAAGATTGTAACACGGAAAAAATAATTCTGCTGTTACAGTAAAACGTTGTGACGACGTAACAGTCATAAAATTTAGATGGTATAATAAAGAATAAAAAAATTTAAATCAATATTCTTAACAAATCTTTTTACTGTCCAAACAAATCTTTTTGCTGTCACAATATTATCAATTTTCTGCTCCAGCAAAATTGTCTTCTCCATGTATGATTACTAATTATTAGTTAAGAATATTAGAGTTAATATGTAATTATGTTAACGTTAGTATATTAATGTAAACGTTAGTAATAATGTGTTGCGCGGAGTGCCGAGTGGTTATCGGTAAACGGACGACTATTCTACGTGATGCGATCAACAATTTTCAGGATTAATTTCTTCCACGGCAACTCTGGCGGCTCGACCACGCGAAGTAAACACCATCACAGCCGAGGATATTTTCCTTGCCACGGACGATGTATGATCGCGTAAAATTGTATATAAACGTTAATTCGGTGTACCTGATCGAATAATGAATATATAATACTACTCGTTCGCGTGCTATTTTTTTATGTTTCCCAATTTTGCCTGGAAAATTCCTTTAAAGCGAGCTGCGCGCTTCTCAAAATAACGCGACATTCGGTGTGATGAGCCATTTCTGGACCAATATTATACAGCCAACGTCGAGTACTTTAGACCTCAGATTAAAGCCGCGGGAGAAATACGCGAACTCGTGTATTTCGCGCATAATGACGTAATAAACGAAATATACGCTGTCGCGCGGCAGAACAAGGATAATTATAGCCGAGATATTACGACGGAAACAGAGGTGCGCGCACTCTCTGTCTCAAATGACAGTCCTTTTTCTCTTCGATCTCGGAGGAAGTTAATTCTTAGTTTTACGAGAATGAATAAGTATTTTCGCGGCGAGAATTGATCTTTTTTTTTCTTTTTTAGCTTTCCCTTTCCTCTTTTTTTCTCTTTTAATAAAGTCGCCCCTTTAATCGCATAAAATTGAATCTCAACAAATTTAATTAAGGCGCGAGCGGAAGATTATACGATATTCATATCGCGCTCCTTTATTAAAATCCACTAAAAATTCCCGCATACAACGCGCCCCGCGTACTGCCGCGCCATGTAAATAGGGCTTTAATCCGCGTTTCATCTAGGCGGCAGAATCTATTTCATTTCCGAAGCCAAGGAAGCCGTCCAATCGGCCCGCGCTCGAAGCGGCAGAGGAGCGCGGCGGAAGGGAGGTGGGGGGAGCGGTAGGAGAAATCCGCGTGGGGGATTCGCGTTGCGCATTATATTTAAATATTCATCGGTCATCCCTTATATGAAAGTCTCGGGCGCGCCATTACCGAATGGAAAAGTTAATTGCTACTTTGCATAATAATTCAATGAGAACAAAAAGTCCATCCCTTGTCTCCTCTCTCTCTCTCTCGGTCGGCGCTTCTTCCGTCAAACCGACGGAAGATCTTGAATATCGGAAGAGAGGTAATTCCGCCATGAAAATGGGGGTAGGTAGAGGAGGGGGGGAGGGGAAGGAGGAAGAGAGCCGGGGTCCACTTCGCGCGATTACGTGGCCTTTCGATCGAGCTTTATCAACCGGGCGTTCCGCGCGGAGTGCTCTTTTTCGAAGGCGCGTCACGCGAACCTCCATAATTAGCTTCCGTAATGTATGCGCACTTTTCAACGCAGCGTTGCGGTTTCCGTTCAACCCCCCGACACGAAACGACCCGTTCTTGTTAATGTATCCGCAGTGTATCGATTGCTGGCCGCGGCGCCCTTTCGCGCCAGCCCGACGAACGTCGGGCGGATTATTATCCGATGAAGCTACTAAATAATTGCCCAATAATTACTTTTACGATATTGTTACCCAGTAACAAGGTATACGCTCCCCGGTTCGCAGTTCACGACGACGACAAGGATCAGACGATAATAAAAAGCGCCTCACGCGCGACAGGCACAAAGTTGCAGCGATGGGCGGCGGGGAGCGGGTAGGCCGTGACACGCGTTTTCGGTTTTTCATTTTTCTTACGCTCGCCGCGAACGAGAGAGGGGGGAGAGAGAGAGAGAGAGAGAGAGAGAAGTAGCGGAGTAAAATGCAATAAACTTGGAGTTTATTCTTCCGCGCACGCGAGTCTCGCGCGCGCGCGCGCACGTTCCGCATGCATAAAACAGCTGGAGCGCGCGGCAGAGACGGAAACCAAAGCGACGGAATAGTTCAACGCGCACTTTGCGACGTGCGCGGAAATGATGCTCGCTTGAACGAGCTCGTTTGCGCGTTTCTGAACGAAAAACACGCCGTTGATAAGGCGACGCAAAATTGACGGCGCATCCGTCAAAAATGTCGCGAATCTCGGCGCGTCGCAATCGACCGAGTTCGCTGAAGCCCGAGGCTGCCTGGCCGGATATTTAGCTCGTCTCACTGTCTCTTCCATCCGTCAGTTCCACCGTGCAGCCTCAGCACCCGTAATGATTTCTCGTCGATCGCGACGGGACGAGGGAGCTTATCGCGAGAGCGACTCGTACGCGCTGTTTATCCTCCCTTTGTGCCTTTGGCGAACGCGGAAATTGTCCGAGAGACATCCGGCAACGACGACTCCGACGACGATGGCGCTTACGTAGCCACGACGGCGACGACGATGGTGAAATACACGCCGCGCGCCCGTTAAATCGCCGCCGCAATTACTTCCCAGCGAAATTAAAGGATTTCACGGGAGCCGCGAGAGAGGATCGCGCGCGCTTTCTAATCATACTCGCGCCCGTCCTCCGAGGGCGCCGTTCCTTTGCGACTCAACGACGACGACGACGCTTGTACATCCCTTCTCCGTCGCCGTCATCGTCCTGGAAAGTCGTCTGCGACCCCCTCCCTCCCACCCCTTCTGCGCAGCCCTCGTCGCCGGAGTCGCCGGTTCTAAATCTCGGAAATCGTAAAAGCAACCCGACAGAAATTCCTTTACGAGCCGCGGTTTACAACTCATTTGGTTCGCCCGATCTCTCGGCACCTCCTCCTCCTCCGCCGTAGGGAAGATGCTGCGAGCGCGCGGAGGGAGCGGCTTTTATTACGAATGCGCCACGCGGCGCATAAATAACGCCCGTCAGCCGCGTTCACAATGACTCGTTAAGGCTTGTTAGAGTGTGTGTGAGAAACAGGACCGCGCGACGTCGAAAGGACGCGCCGAAACCGGACGATCCCGCACAATCTGTTGGTGTGTGTGTGTGTGTATCGATCGAATCTCGCGGATTACGGAGAGTTCCGTTGACACACGCGCGCGCTACAACCCCTTCTCGCGTTTCTCCCTTCTATTTTTCCCTCTATCCGCGGCGCAAGTCGACGTCGGAGGAAATCCACTTCGTTAAGCAGTCCGCGGTGAATGGCGATAAAAAGCCGGGCTGTAGCCTCGCACACGCGCGCCTTATTCCTCGAAGAAATCGGCGATTTATTTATCTCGACTTGTGCCTCCTGCCTTCGAGAAGAGCGCGAACTTGCCAACCTTCCCTCCCCTGGTGAAATATTTCCCTTAATTCATTCGCAATTTGTTCGCGATGAATCTCGCGCAAATTAAAACGAGTTATTGGCAATTATTGGACCTGTATATACATATTGATTATTTGCCCGGTACAAAGTTAATATCGGCAAATATTTCAACGACATTACAATACTTTCGCGCGAAATCGCGAGCTGGATGAAGCGCCGCGCGGCGATTTTAATGCAATTAATAGAACAGGCGAGCGATGATACGCGTGTAAACAGATTACTGGGTCATCGTGTACCCGAGGCGTGCGCATTTCATTCGGGGAAACCGATTTTAATGCTTTTTAGCAGCCCGGACTCTCGAATGCTCCTTTAAATATTAATATCGCATTTTCGTCGCGATCGATGCGGAGCGACTCTCGCTGCGCGATATTACGCGGTGAAATTCTGTTGCCGTTAGAGACGAGAGATCGGCGCGCGAGGAGAGGAAAATAAGTTTCGCTTCCAACTTTCCTGCGGGTGTGGTCGCTCGTCGTTTAAGCCGCGGAGAAAGAAGAAATGATTTGCTATCGGCAAGCCTTCCGAGCGAAAGGCCAATGGTGAAAAAGAGCGGAAAATATTGCGAGAGAGGGGAACTTTAATGACCGGCGTTACCCTAACGACGGAAGCAGTCACGCGACTGACACCTCTCGCTCTTCTTTATCAGCTCGTTATCTTATACGACAGCGGAACCGTCGGCTCGGAGAGTTTGACTGATTTTTCAACCCCCGTTGCGCCGTTCCCTCAAATCCCCGGATCTCGATATCTCGCGCGAGCGCCTCTCTCTCTCTCTCTCTCTCTCTTTTTGTCTCTCTCGTTCTCGTTGCGTACGCTTCGCAAGCACGCAAAATAATCGTGGTGTTTGGCGCGTCGGAGGCGCGCAAATACGTAATCGAACACGCGAAAGTATCGTATTTAACGAATGCCGTTGCCTTGAAGGAGGGTAAAGGTAATAAAATATCGTTCCGTACGCGATACCGTTACGTCGAGCGTAATCGATAACACAACGACAATCATATATAATCATATAAAATGCAACAATATGTGAATTATACAGGTCGCGCGTGAATAACGTTACAAATAACGCGGGGACAATGGTATTCTGGACGTTGTATGGAGCGCGGTTGAAACGGGAATGTATAATAGAGAGAACTCGGGAGAGTTACGAATCAGCGCTTTTTACCGGTCGGGTCGCCGTATAATAAGGGAAAACGTAAACGTTTATATTGTGATAAATCCAACGTGATGTCACGAGAGAGAAAGAGAAGGAGAGGAGAGGGAGCGCACACACGTGTGCGCCTCCGCCCTCCGTTGAACTCCGCTCGGCTCGGGAGCGAATGAGACGTCGTCGAGAGGGATGACACTTCTCTCTTAACGTATCTTAAGAAAACACCGCGGATACAAGAAGCCCCGGCACAGGGCCGCACGGATGAGCGATCCTTCCATAACCCCCCTCTTTCATCACGAGATTTTGTAAATATTTGTCGTGGAATTCGATACAGGTTTCTTCCCACGAATCGCGCGCTCTCGGTTGTCTGAAGGATTATTTCAAGCGAAATTGCCCGTGCATCGAACGCAGTTTCCACCGTCCCGTAACTTCCTATGGTATTGCTACGATTTTCACTTTGTTGCGATGTCTGTATTTACAAATAACTCGATTAATAATAATTCACTTCCGCTTCATTCTCTCGTCCGCCCGTAAACACGAGAAAATATTTTCCGGTTCGAGCTGATGTACAATTTTCATTACATCTAGATACGATCGGATGCATCGGGGGGGAAAAAAACAACAATTAACGCGCGCGCGCGCGAAGCGAGAGGGTAGGTGTGTGTATGTGTGTGTGTGTACGCGCGCGGAGAAACAGCTGTGGAGCGCGCGGCTGCAGTTCCTACCGACAAACCGTGTTGCATCACCAGGAGAGAAACGGTTTATTCCAAAATATCGGCGAGCGCGATCGGAGTATCGTTGTAACAGATCCGATTAGCCGCGCCGATATTTGATTTCTTCGCCATTATCCATTGGCCGGGGACAATACTTTTTTCCCGTTGATTTTTTTGTGCATTTCAGTTCAGTAAAGCGCTCGCGCAAATGATTCGAACCGTTTTACATAATGAATGTACGCGCGACCCGATAAAGGTTCCCGAAGATTGCTTCCCCTTTGTGGTGCTTTCACCGCGT
This sequence comes from Dinoponera quadriceps, assembly GCF_001313825.1. Taxonomy (NCBI): domain Eukaryota; kingdom Metazoa; phylum Arthropoda; class Insecta; order Hymenoptera; family Formicidae; genus Dinoponera; species Dinoponera quadriceps. Next base: position 907,539 of record NW_014555567.1, read on the forward strand.
TTTCCCCGCACGCACGGAAATAAATTTCCGTAGGCGAAATTGATTAAAGCGCGACTTATCCGCGCGCGAGCGCGCTATTCCATCACCTACTCGTTGATGAAAACAGAAGTATCCGGTTCTTGGTAAAAGGAGGGGAGGGGGGGGGGGGCTNCGTCGCGACTTCAAATTCACTCTGTCTCTGTTTTACGAGGCTATAACCCGCGTATAGCTTCACATTCTCTCCGCTCTTCTTCTCCTCGCGATAGTAGTTTTTCCTTGAATTTACAAATTGTTGCTGGAATTTCGTTTGCGTTTTTACTGCCGGCGATACCCTTGTTGTTATTAATTCGACGGGACAACGGACAGACCGGCGCATATCGCATTATGATGAGAACAAACAGATGAAATTTTCGGCCCGGCTGATCGGGTAGATCTGTTTAGTCACGAGTGAAAAATGGACACGTAAAATTAAGATCGAAGTTTCCCCACATTCGTTTCTTCTGTTTGCATTAAAAAGGGATTAAATCAATTTCGAGTCGCGCGACGAGTTTCGATACGCGCCTCGACCGTACTTGTAATTTTAAATAGCGATTCAATTCTTTTCTCCCGCGACGGAGAAAATTTGCGCGGATATTCCTGCGGGAAAGTTTCCGCTGAAAGGGTCGACACGAATGCTTTTGCCTTATTTTCATCGCGTTACGACGTGGAGAAGAAAGATACCGTCGTTATTACGAGAATAATAATTTCAAAGGTTTTCCCTCCTCCCCTTCTGCCGCGGCCTCGATCCACGTAGCGACGCCGGACAACTTCGTCGTCGCGGCGAACGCGAAAAATCTCCACTCCCAAATTATTGTACGACGGCTAGCAACAAACTCACGTTTCTACTTCGGTACTCGGTGGGATGGGAAATGGATGGAATGGAGATGTAAGTTGGCAATGAGAGACAAGAGGAGGTAGACGGGGCGAAAGAGAGAGAGCGAGAGAGAGAGAGAGTTTAGCCGTGTACTCGACGGGGATGGAAAGGCGCAGTCCAAGTATCGAAGTGCGATCGCTCCACGCTACGATAACTATATGATATTATTAGCCTTGAGCGAAATGGAGGTCGAGCGACCGGCGAGACAGGCGGAGAGATCAAATAGGCAACGATACAGCAAAGAGAGAGAGAGATGAGGAAAGAGGTGGAAAGAGAAAGGTAAGAAGCAGGAAGGAGAGAAATTCACGGAGAATAGGGAAAGAAGCAGCGAGATGCACGACGAGAGCGTCGTGAAAGGTGGGCTAGGAACGCGAGGGGGGAAAAATAGAGCATGAAGGGCACGGTTGGAGGAGGAAAAGGAGGATGAGGAGAACAAGAAGAAGGGCAGGATCGCCTGACGTAGTGAATGCTATTTAACTGCCGTCGAACCGAAACTTTCCGCCATTCGCCGGTAACGCGATAGACGTGGGCACCAAAGCGTTTATTTGCCGGCGGGAAAAATGGAATTACAATCAAGTGAAATGGAGTTCTAACGATCCTACCCCCGGTCTCGCCGTACCTTCTTCGGTCGGCGACTCGCCGAGGATGCGCTGTCGGGCCGCGGGCAACTTTAAAGTGCCCTTGTTAAGTTTTGTTTCGCGCGATTTTCCCGCGGCGCAAGGCCGCCTTTTTCTCGGATCGTGCGGAAAATTTTCGGCGCGTCTCCGGTACCGCCGCCACCACATCACCCGCCGCCTCTGGCGAGGGGGATACACCAGGGAGGAATCTCATTGCTATTCAACGATCGTGAGCGCGCCCGGCGAAAATCCGTCGGAATGTTTAGCTTAAGAGCAGCTCTGCGGCGAACAACTCTCCGGGCATTATGCGTGAGCGCCGATCGCGCGCGAGGTATATACGTAGATCGGCCGGATATCCTAATTTCGTAGGACACGTTCTACTTTCTTAGGCGACCCGGAATACCTCCGGGATCTCCACTTCACTCTGTTCCTTTCTTCCCTTTCAATTCGACCGTGCGACGCGCGTTACACGGTTCAGCTCGCGATCGTTTTTTCCCGAAAGCGTCGGAAAAAGAGAAACACACATGCCCAAGCACGGTCGAGAGGGCTAACGAAAGGGCACAAACGGAAAACCGAGAAGTCAAGGGCCTCAAAGTGCCGAATGCACGCGAGCTGCACTAATCGCAGAAGCAATTATCGACGGGATAAATATCACGACGCTCGTAACTCGCTGTGCTTTTAAAATATCCAGATGTGCCGAGGGTCCCCTTTGTTGGTCCAAGTACTCTTCGGGAGTCGGTATTCTAGAAAGAGGGGAGAGGGAAAGAGGGACAGAGAGAGAGAGAGAGAGAGAGACACTTGTATCTTCGCAGTAACATATGCGGCCAGGGGTGTTATCATTCCCTCTCAACGATAATATTGCTCTTGCCGCCGCGTGCGTTTCTTCCGCCGGTGCATTTACTTTGGTCTACCCGACACCGTTCGTGTACAATACCAGCCTTCTCCCTTTTCCAGAGGAATATAAATGTGCGGGAAACCCCGTAAAGGCGGCCCTTCGAAATCGTTGTTGACGATTTTCGCTGTAACGCGGCGTGTTCGCACGTCCGAAGAGGGTTACGCACGCGCGCGTGCGAAACAATTTTAACATTTAATTTGGCCGAACGAAGGAGCGAGTGTACGGACGGACGATTGGATACACGTCGTGTCAAAAGGGCAACTCGAATATATTCGTCGAACCGTGCGTATCGTGTTGGGCGAAAATTTTCCGTAACATTTTCGCGCCACCCGCGAGATTAAACGGCAGCCCTGGGGAAAGAACGTAATTGGCGGCGAACGTATAGAGACGTAACCGCTTATCTTTGCCTTCACGTAAAAATGAATGTGCGCTACGTGTCGTCGCGTATATTTCACGACGAATAAAAAATTAACAACCGGGCGGAAAGTGCTCGATGCTGCGGACGCGCACCGCCACACGACGTACGTGTTGTGGCGCATCATTTTTTTCACCGTGACCTTATTTATACCGTTTAAATCAAATAACTCGCGTATCCATGCATAAAATATACAGGTCGTACAGGTGAATTAATTCCTCATTAACTATTGCGAATTTTTCGAAATGTTACATGACTTTTCACCCGTTCTACCTGCATAGCACGGATCCCGAGAAAATTATCGGGACACATTGTACGGATCCACCGAGAAGTGCGCACGGAAACAATGCAAATGTGCGTGATGCCGTTCGCGAGAAAGCTGAAAGCACTTTAAGCGGCCGGCGAGAGCGAAAGAACGCGATATCATTGCGAACGCAAGGCTTTCCCGCCAGAGTACGAGCTATTTAAAAGGCTCCCTTTCGCCCGCGCCTCCTAACGAGTCGGTACACACTCGTTTTTTGCGTTGCCGCGGAAAGCCGAACGATAAAAAATGGCCGAAAGACAACGACGGCGTCGCGCTTAATGCGCTCGAGCGAACGCGGCGCTCCGCCGGGACTTTCATCGTTCGTCGAGGTCGAATGATTGGCAAGGCAGATTCGTCAAAATTCCACGGGACTCCTGGGCACCGGGTCAACGATCGCTTGTTATACCGTCGTGCACGTATGGATGCAAGTGCGTCGGTCCGTCGAGAATGTTCCGAAAGTGAGTCGCTTCCTACCCTCGTTCCGATCCTCGACACGGAGGGTGAACGGTCGGCCGCAGGAGCCAGACAGATTCGAGGGGAAACGGCGGAGAAGGTGGAAATTCGACAAGCCGCGGTAGGGAATCGCCGGGAAAAATAAATGAGAGGAAAAATGAAAAGAAAAGGAGGAGACACATCCTCGTAAAGATATCGCCTCTTACGCTTCCGACGATCGTACCGCCGACGTCGGAGTTATCAGAACACCGGCGAGCAACGTTGGTTGCTGAATGCGGAAGAGGACGGGGGTGGAACTCGAGAGAGAAAGAGGCGGGAAAATACTCCGGCGAGGAAAAAAGTAATCCGCCGCAGTGCATCTCGGGGCGGGTCGGAGGGGGTGGTGCGCTCTCGCTTGTGGCGAGCGTAAATCTCGATCCGAGAAAATGAAATTTGCGCGGCGCATCCCAGTGTCAATTTTTACGTGTGTGCACGTGCGCGCGCGGCCGCGTTTCCCGGCTTTCCGCGTGGTTGGATTATTTTTATCGCGCGCGCGCTCGCGCCGGCACGCGCGATATTTTAGTTTACCCATAAATCACGCCCGCGGATGGCGAAGACGAGTTTAAATTCAGTGATCGAATGCGCGTGACGCTCTCTCTCTCTCTCCTTCCCCTTCTCGATGGGAGCGCGTCGATTTTTATCGCAGACGCGTCGACTTACGCTTCCTCGGCGCGCGATAAGCGTTACGAACGCCGCGGCGCGAGATAAACGAGGTGTGTCGAGGCATTAAAAGACGGAAAGGAATCCGAACCCGTGAAGGGCGGATTTTCGTTTGTCACGCGAATATCGTCGCATCCCCGACGTTGTAACGCGCGGCGAAGGAACTGCGTTTCCAGGGAATTTACGATACAATTATGAATTATCGTGATAAAGGCGCGCGATAATCGCGATGTTTGTTTTTACGAGCAACGAGCGACGGAAGGAGCGCAGAGAAAACAATGGGACGTGCGCGCGTGAGTAATGACAGCGAGTAAATGAACAAACAAATACATACTTCTAACGTAAACAGCGTGCCGCAGCTGCAAGAGTGTATAATTTGTTATAGCTAATGTGCAATTGTTATCGTACGATGGCAACATAACGCATGCATACTCACAATATTATCTACACGACTATCCCGCTAAAATATGTATGGAATATCAATATGTATTAAACGGCGCGGCACTAAATGCTGATGCCAATTCCCCTTCCCCTTCTCTCTTTTAAATATTTTACATGCGCAAATTAATTCGGTACCTTTAGTTTTACCAATTTGTGTAATAAGCATTTTATATCTAAATATTTGCCCGCTCAATTGTGGTTTCTGAAGCTGCCATCTATGTTTATAAATACCATGTAACATTGCAAAATGATGAATATAATCTCAGAAAATAATAACAAACAATATTTTGCTATTAATAAAACGCATATTCAGCATTGCACTTTTCTGCATTTTAACTTTACTCGTATTGTATGTGTGTGTGAGAGAGAGAGAAAGAGAGACCGGATTTAAGCTCGACGCCAGCCGTCGTCCGTCAACGGCAAAGAATTTCGTTCCTCATCGACTGATCGCGCCCGGCTCGATTGATAAACAAATGCGGCGCCGTGCGCGCGCGATGAGACGCGAGTGTTCAATTGCACGAGAATTATCCGCGGCGGATCATTTCGTCGGACGAGCTGCGCGTTATTTACGGGAAGGAGCACAAAGCCCGGCGTGTGAGATCGAGGGGGGAATAATAAATCGTGCAACGCGCGCGCGCGACCGTTCGTTTCGGCAAAAGCCGCGGCGCGAGGAGGCGGAGGAGAATTGTGTACGGCGAGAGAGACGCGTAAAATTGTCGCCGGTACCCCGCGACTTGTCTACTTCCAGCGCGGGTTTTTACGAGAGGCTTTCTTCGTCCGAGCGAGCGAGCGGCGTATGCGGATACATTATTCATCGGCGATGCATAGCGCGCGCTCGGACGTCGGAACGTGTCGGTGTCGATGAGAGCTCGACGCGTATCCAACAATTCGTCGCTCGCACCGTCCGTCCGTCCGGGTGCGACGCGGAGCGACACGGGGAGCGATGTCGCGAACAATCGCGAGAGAGAGAGAGAGACAGTGTCGATTACGTCAAAAACGCGATCGCACGGCGATTAGAGTTCGAGCGGAGTTCGAGAGAACGGGCGACGTACGCGACGGATCGCGTACGCCCCCGGTTGTCGTCCGCCGGGACGAGTCGACGGGAATTACACTCCGAGGACGCCGGAAATATCCGTCGTCGTCGCCGCCGACGCGGCGCCGCTCCCGCACGATAGTATTCAGTAGATAGTTCATACCAGACAATTTCGCTGCTTAATTATTCCCCGCTCTGCGTTTTGCCGCATTCGCGATAGAATGCAAATGAACGTTTGAGCGTTCTTGCGACGACCGGCGGCGTCGGCGTTGATCCACCGTGTGGTGCAGCCGCCTCGCTCGACATCCGACTCGCGGTCAACGTTGGTAATTTTATAATCGAATCTTCGGCGGCGCGGGAGGGCCGGGCGAATTGAAGATGCGCGAGCTCATTCTTCCATCAAGATTAAAAGAAAACGTTTCATCTGAAAACATCCACAAGCGGGATATAATGGCGCCGGCTGCCCCGTCGACCGTGAGATTCGAACGGCTTTCTCGATTTATGGCAAAATAACGGCGGGGAGCAACGAGCTTCGCGGGGATTTTGCTCTCTTGATTCGCGTGGAATTCGCGCGTACAGCGAGCCGAATTTGCAATTTCTCCAAGATACCGACTCGCCATTGAACGCCGACGGGCGCGATATACGCGATATTCCGCATAATTCAAGCTCGTCCGGAAATCAAGTTCGATCCACGGCCGAGCTAACGCCTACCCCCGCCCGTCCCTTTTTCTATGGCATTCTCTCCACCAGACCTGCATAATTAAGGCCTAATTAAGTGAACGGATCACACGAGCGCTCTCGAACTAATCGGTTCAAGCCGGGCGGGCCGACAAAAAGCAGCGGCGCCGCTCACGATCGAGGCCACGTGACCCGCAAAACCGCGCAGTCGAGCGGTACGTGCATAGACCGAGTGCAAAAAAAACAATGCATCGTTCTCATCGTGCGCGCTGAATATCGACGTTTCGATGAGCTCCGTCGGGGACTGCACGCAGCGGACTCGCGCCGCCAAACGTACGGCGAAACCCGAAATGCTCATTCTCATTCGCGCAGCGAATGATAAATAAAGCGGAGTTTCGCGGATCCGATTAAAATTGATGAGGACCTTACTAAGAAGAGAGTGAGAACACCCGTCTCTTCCGTGGTTAAGGACGTCAAAGTTCCTCGTATTGATGGGTAGGATTCACTTCATGTTGCAAATACGTCGACAAGTGTCGTGCTAAAGTAGCTCTCCGAGAGCAGTGAGACATCGCGTAAGATTCCTCTGTAATACGAGAACGACGGTCACGATGGTTCTTTCTTCTCCGCGGGCTGGCGTTGTCCCGAAATTAAAGCGTCAGGTGCTGCGCGATACCTTCGTGCACAGCTTAACAAGAAAGAGATTGTGTATTTTTCTCTCGTTCACATATCATTAATCATCGGTTTTCCGCGCCGTGTCCTAATGCGAGTGTTGCGTGTCGCGTTCATATCGAACGATACGCGGCCGATGATTGTGTGTAATTACATGTCTCTCTCTCTCTCTCTCTCTCTCTCTCTGTCCGGCGACACATCGACCCTTACGGAAGATGCGTTAAATAAACTCGGACAGATGTGTTAAAATTAACATGAGCCGTGCGATAATGGAAATTAAAAATTCAAGAACGCGCAAAATGCGGCGTGTAAACGCGTTATATTTAACGTATCTCTGTTTTATAACGGACCGTGGTAAAATTGAATTTTACATAACATTAATTACCTCTTAAATTAGACGCGCAATACTTAATTAAATTTTCAGTGAGCGCGTTATCAAGATAACGATGCAAAATGCGCAATGACGCACGCATCGTTCGGCTTATTGAAAGCTAATTTTCAATAACCTCCGAACGCCGAGCTTCCACTACCGAAGAGAGAATGCATTGTAAAACCCATTTAGTTGGCTCAAACAAAACTTAGTTTGGATATGGGTAAACCAATCTTATAGTTATGAGAACTAAAATTCCTCTCTGAAACAAAAATGGAAAAAGTTTAGTTCCAGCGAGCCAAATTCTCATTCTCACAACCATAACGCTCGCTCATCCATACGTGAATCAAACCCTTTTTTGAGTCAACCAAATGGGGTTTTCACCGTGCGAATACTCACGCGCGTGCACGCAGACGCATGTTAATACAGTAGAGGAGGAATTGCCTTTCTAAAAAATCAATATCTGTTTTTCTTGCTTCGTTAAAAGACATGAGCCTATTTAACAATATTCTTAATATAATCGACCGCTCGCACCGGTATGTCTACCAGTTTTCGATCCTTTCACAAGATTAAGGATGCACGAGGAAACCGAGATCTTGGTACACATTTTTATAAAAGAGTAGAACGCGAGTTGACGATAGTATCACGCATAAATAAGTTACATGAAAATTAACGGGGACCCCTTTTATGACGCATTACGATACTTCGTTACGGTGATCAATATCGCGTTTACGATATTATAAAAAAACATATCAATCCGATCGTCATAAAATATTGATCACGGCTGAACGCAAAAGCACGGAAAATGGCGAACGCCAAACACACATACATATATATACGCCCATTCGTGCGTGTATATATAAGTGCACGTGTGTATGAATCGTACGCCGTATTTAATGTGTAACCATATTCTCATTTGTCGCGCCGTACGTACGTTTGCATGTTTGAAAATGCTATTTGTACCAATCACCGCCGTTTTTGAAATGCACCGTATTTACATTACATTCCGATCGTCGAATAATTAATGCACTTTCGTCTGACGGTGATGCATAATTACCGAAACGGTCTCGTGTCAGCTATGCAATATATCGGACGTTTAATTTTCCGCGTAAAAGGGCCGGGGGGAGAGGAGGCGCTAATTGTTTACTCGGTTACCGTGGAAAACGCAATGTTATCTCCGCATGGCTCGCCGACGCTTCTTCGAGAAACCGACGTGGTCGGGTAAGGGCGACCGACGAAATATGTTGCTCCACCTTATATGAGCGAACTATAAAAGTTTCCGTAGGGCGTACGTATATACGTACACGCGTATCTACGTGCATCTACGTTATGTATACGTCGAAGATCGGATTTACGCGCGAGCTGCGTGATACGTAAAAAATTTTATGAAACCTCGTCACGCCGTAATTTTCTCGCGCGTGATACAAAAGCCGAGTTTCCGTGCAAAACGCCGCCCGGCGAGGGAAGGAAAATCACCGCGCGGCGATGCGTCCCTCCCGTCTCGCCGAGATCGTCGTGGCGCGCTTCGTAACGCGGACGCTCGACGTTTTACGATTAATAACGGCGCGAATATACGCCGATGTAATTACGCGACTAACTATCCGTGTCCAATCGCTGCAAACTATCCAAATGAATCGGCCCGTATTTATACCGTTTAATTAATGGCCTGTGAATAAATGATGCGATTGTGGGAACGCGCGCTGGAATATCCCGCGCGATACGCGCCCGCCCGAGTTCGTTCTTGCATCAGGGGGCAACGCACGCGCGATTCCTCGGCAGCAGACGCGACCAGCCGCCGGGATCGCGCTTCTTAGACAAATAATCGTAGCAATCCTTTCCCCTCCCCCCCCCCGGCTCAACCGGTCGGAGCCCTGTAAACTCTCTCGTATTCACGAGAAGAGCCAGATCGAAATTAAGAGGAAGAGCCGCCGTTTCCAGCTGGAAGCCACTCCAATCTAAATATTTAACTGAAGCTCTCCTCCCTCCCACCTCCTCTTTCCGCCCCTCCGAAAACAATCCGCCGTTGTTTATCGCTGTCGGTAAACGAATTCTTCCCACCGCGATGCGCATCCGCGACAAAGAATCCGTCCGAATTCGGCGCGGCAAGCTCGCGAGAGCGGCTCCTACTTCGGCCGACCCGCGCGAGATTCGGACAGAGAAAGAGAGAGGGAGAGAGAGAGAGAGAGAGAGAGAGAAAGACGCTACACGTCGATCGTGTAAACACGCTGTGTAAACGGGGAGATCTATCCGGGGTCGATCGAACTTTACAGCGTAAACGCATTATCGCTTGAAACGAAAATATTGGACCAACCGACACCTCCTTAATATCGACGTCGGGCTATTATATTTTCCGAGGAAGAATATACAACCATTCTCTCCCACCCTCTCTTTCTCTCTCTACCTATACCGGCTACCAGGCTCGATCGTTAGACTCCAGCGAAAGTTCGCATTGTGAGGAGGAACGCATGGCTCGTTCCGGAGCGACGGGAAATTAATAAAAAAAAATTCCGCATTGTACCTGAACGTCGAAGCCGGAACAGCGAAGCGGAGCTTAGCGCGCGTTAGCGCACCGGAGCTCCTTGTTAAGAGACTCGCGAATCGCGGGTACTTTGTGACGGAGGTATTCTCGAGGATTCAATACCGCCTCGTTCGAGTATCCATCGATAGACCGAAACTTTACAGGGTTCTCAATGGATCGGAAGCGACTAACAGATAGTACGGGGTGACGTCTCGACTCGCCTTAGCCGGTCGAGAGGAGTGACCCCTCTGACTTCCGGTGGAACAGACCCACTCCAGCGCGCACGGACACAATTTACCTTGTGCTTGAGCGGCTGAAGCAGATAATGGCTTTGTTGTTCCACGGATCGATCGATCGAACCTGTCTCCAGGCTTCGCATGGTCTCTTCGTCTCTGCTCCTCGACGCTCGTAATTCCTTCCAGCAGGAGCTGTAAGTCACGAGAAATGCACGATGCGGCCGGCACACGGTTCCGTTTTACGGTGGCCCTCTCTCTCCGTCGTGTACTTTTCACGTCCGTCCGCGAGCGGCGTCCATTCGAAGCGGCGACTTTCTTCCCGCCGGCCAGCCCGAAATAGTCAGGCGCTAATTAATTCGGTCCTCCCTTACGGGAGAAATATTTGAAAATCCGTCTTATCGCTTACGTAGAATTATAAATGCCAAGCGGAACTACCTTTAAGAACGTTCGAGATTTATCTCGGAGATTTGAGCCAAGGAAAGAGGCGCACTGAGCACACACTGAGAGAGAGAAACTCGGCGGCGGCTCGCGCACAGGCTGGTTTGCCGGTGTTACAATCGCGCGTTATCATCGGAACGTCCCGAACTCGCATTCGGCCCGCGGTTTTATCGCGCGTGCATATTTAATTAAGAAACCGCGCCGGCGAAACCGGGCTCCGCCTCGGAGAGGCACCGGTGGCGTGTTGCCATTGTAAAAATGTTCCTTCTCGAGTGTAGTAATTTCTACCAACACGCACGATAAGTCACCGGAAATGCACGGAATGCCGACGCTAGTGCGCTTTAGGGGATTTCTGTTGGGCCGTTAGCGCAACTCCTGAAATAAAACTGCCGCGTGTACGGCGGTGCATTAACTTCAGGGTTAGTTGGCTCGCTCGCGCGTTCCCGATAAAATGTCGGCGGTGTCCGAGGTATAAGCGAATATCGTCGTTTTTCCGAGACATTAATTTGCAAACGGCGGCGGTACGCCGTGCCGCATTGGAACATAAGATTCCACTCATTCACACACACACACGCACACATTCTCTCTCTCCCTCTCTCTTTCTCTCCGGGGAAACGGCAATTACGACGAGCAGTCTGGATAAGTCATCTTAAAGGCACGAGACACAAAGTTTGCCGCGTTCTCACGTATTTCCGACATGCTCATGTGTCTCTTGACGCAATCTCGCTTAAAACTACCCTTTACGTCGCAATTACGCTCGCATTCTCCTTAGCAAATCTCCGCGCTGTAGGACCGGCTCAACTCTATGGAGCGTGCAACGCGCTCAAGTTCGGAAATTAAAGTGCAACTGTGAAAAAGCAGCGTCTGCTTCGCGAACACGTTTTCGCGACAACGTGAAAGGTCGACCCTATTCTATGTAAAAAAAAAAAACCACAGTAATACATTTCCTGAGGTCTCTTTATTTCTTCCGAGAATGAACGATATAAATGTTTGCAGTTTCTCTCTCACTCTCTCTTTCCCTGTTGATTTGCACCGGTGACATTTTATCTAACTGCAAACGTTACTCTCGCATGAACTTGCCCGAATATCGAGGCGCGTTAACCTTGCGCAAATAGGTATAAATTCCACGATAAATACGCGAGACATCAAGGGGACGCTTAAAAGAGAACGGTCACTGTAACGAGTTTCCGTCAAATAATCACATTATTACGTGTTATCGCGCTATTTGCGCGCGAGGAGCGAGGAATATACGATTTTTAACGGGCGGCGATTTCTCGAAATTCATCGCTCGCTCGCTCGCGAACTTGTCGGCCGCTTTAGACTCGTCGAGTCGCTTTAAATTCGCTTTTACCCTCGAACACTGTACAACGGGCTACAATTTAATTTGACTCGCGCGAACACACGAGCACGTCACACGATACTCGCAGTGGGGCTCACCCACTCAAGAAACTTACCTTTGGGCGCATAAAATAGTGATAAAAGAAAATATCTCGAGACGGTCGGGGTCGCGCTCCCGTTGCCCCCTCGGCCGTCAACATTCCTATCAAATGGCATTATATTAGCGGAAAGCAGACTGCGCAGTGAAATATTCCCCGTGCGTCGGCGCTTCGTCTCTCGCAGACCGGGCCCGCCACTTGTTATTCCGTTCGAGCGCGCGCTACGCCACACGCACATGTATCCGCTCTCTCGTCGGAGCGAGAGAGGATCGGTGGAAGGATGTCGGCTGTCTTGCTTACCGGCGTGCGGAGGTCTGCGGGCGCGGAAGGGCTGCGGCTGAACTAACTTCCATACGTGGGAGACGCGCGCGGGAAGACGGGGGGGAGAAACCTCGTAACCACCCATCCTAACCACCCAGCGCCCCGGCTTAGTTCCAAAGTGGCGGTTTCATACGCGCTATATCCCCGATATGAGCAGTTTCCGAGTGCCTGCTGGCTCGCTCGGAGGTGTCGGATAAAGGGAGATAGACGTAAGAAGGTAGACGACGACGACGAGGACGACTACGCCGCTCGAACGTAGTCCGCCGCAACGTAGGTCGGAGAGGCCGAGGAGTGAGAAAGACAAAGGGCAAGATGGGAGAGAAAGATAGGCGGCACCGAAGGCGGTGGAGGAAGGAGGAGAGAGGGTGGCCTAATGTCTTACGGTCGGGTCTCATTGAAATGCGAGCCTGCTCCGCCACGGAGGAATGTGCGAGTATCTACCTACTTGGATTAGAATACATATCCTATCTCCCGTGTCATCCGACGTCGCGCGACTACTCCTCGTAGCCGGGCGCTTTCCTAGGGGTAGGCTAATTAATTAGCCTATCGCGCGGCGCACGCGAGCCACCCCCGGCGCGCACGCCGTGAAAGGACAAAGGGACAAAGGGGACTCCGGGGACGCCTTTGATTTCGCGATCTGTCGCGATTATCGCGTAATCGTATTCGAGACTTTTCGCAGACGGCGATCGATACGCCGCGGTTGCGACACGGAACGTACGCGGGGTGACTGTTTTTCACGTGGAAAATAACTCGAGGAAAAGCAAACGAGGTTGCTCGGTAATTCTGCGTATTTCCACCGCGGCGGTGATCCTGTTAAACGGACTTCTCTCTCTTCTTTTTTTGTAGTTTAAAGATCAATCTCGCGGTTGGACCGAAGTCGTCGTTCCCGTAGAAGATTCAGCCGGTGCTCGAACCGTCTTCGGCTCGACGCGCATGAAAATCTGGCTAGCACGTATTTTAGAACGATATTCTGGTTACTTTTATCCCCGGCATTGTTCACGTTCCGTCGATGAATTTGTCGATGGACGTCGATCGACTTCAGAAAATAAACTGACAAGAGACAATTTGCGTGTTATATTAGAAAAAAGTCGGTGTAAAGTTAGAACAAGTGGTATTCGAATAAATGTCAAACAGCCGCGTTTAACACGCAACGCGCAACGAGAATAAGAAGTAACGTTTAGTGCGCACGATATTGGCAGCCGCTAATTGTCACATAGACGTATCTACATTTCGCTCGCTGTAATGACGTTTCTCCGAGCTGTATTGGCTTAATGATTGGTAATACATCCTCGCAATCGACAGACATTGTCACGTCGTATAAGCGCTAATAATTGTCATTAAACTGACGTTCACGTAGGCAATCTTGCGCGTAGGCGTTGCGGCACTCCCGGAATAATCGTAAACGGCGATCAAGACGGATATCGATCGGCGCTGCGCGCAAAACGACGACAGCTCGAAATCGTAAATTCTATCCTGCCTATATCGAAGCGTCGTGCTTTAAGCTGCCTATCGTTTCTGAAATAACATCGCCATCGATTATCACGGAACGTAATAGGGTAGGTCAGCCGGATTCACGATAAGTGCAATCGACCTAGTGGTTAAAAGGGTCGAAGAGGGTAATTCTGTTCGATCGCGAGGCGCGGAGTACGAAGTTTCGTGATTGTTCAGGTATTTAACTCACCTGTGCCGTGTTCGGTGAATATTGGTACGCGTTGCAGCTAAAATTGCCATTTTCTATACCGACGGCCGGTCCGAACTACGTCATTACGCCGGCCTTAATAAGTGCAACACGCTCCATTAGTCTTGCGGTAAATAATAATACGTTCGAAATGAAAGTGTTCGCGCGAATTGCTCCTCCTTGCCTCGGGAGAATCTCCTCGCGTACGACGATCGATGTAACTTGGCGCGTCGACGAACGACGCACCGACGCCCATATGTTCGTCGAAATCACGACGATACCCGAGCGCGCTGTGACATTAGTTCCCGTTCGAGGTAATCGCGGCGAATTACCGTACGGCCATTAACTTACCGACTCGTCGGCATTACAACTGCGAGCGCGGGATTCCGGCGTAAAAATAAATCGGCCGGTAGCGCGCACGCCCCGGCGATTCCCTCGAATTCATCGATCTCTCCATTTATCGCGGCTGTAAAAGCCGCCGACTCATTACTCCGTTTGGCACTCGCCACGCTGCAAATTGAAACACCGAGGTGTTTTTATGACAAATCGCGCGAACGCCGCCCGCAGATCAGCGCCGTGTCGTCCGCTCACGCTCTTCCTTTTATAGGTTTAGCGAATCATTGCGCGATCGCGCTATTATGAGCGGCGCGCTCACGAATCGCGTCGTAAAACGGTGTCGAATGACTTCAGCATATGCGGGCCCGTCGGCGTATCGTCGTGTCGATTCTACGATCTTCGAATTAATGACGTTCGTATGTGTACGCGCGTGGTTCGTGTCAGCCGCGCCAGCGGAGATGTCGGTCGAGCGGAGAAGCGGGCCAGCTGTCACGTGGGCGTGTACGAACGAGTTTAATAACACACAGATTTAAGGGACATCTTCCTTCCCCCCCCTCCCCGCCTTCTTCTCCAGCTTGGGAGCTGCTCCGGAGCAACTTGCAGCCGGGATCACTCGGCTTACGTTTTCTCATCACGTACTAGTAAGTGAAAAGCGCGGGCATCCGAGTTTCGAGTGGCGCACGATAGAGCGGACAAATACTCTAAAATAGGTTCTACAGAATATTCTCTCATCCGCGTCTCTCATCTCTCCTTTTTTCCCGTCATCGTCTCGCGCGTGATCACCGTTCGCGGTTATCGCGGCGATGGGCGTCGCGGAAACGCGAGCGCATTCGCGCGATAAACGCATTCGAATGAAGTTACTCGCGCTTACTTCGTCGCGAGAAACGCGCGTAAAGCTCGCTTTTATACGTTCGAATGAACGGTAAATTGCGCACGCGTCTCTTAAGCTCGGAGGTACCGCGGGAGGTATCCCGGGATCCTCGTGTTCGTACGAGCAGCTACGCCCGGCCTTCTGTTCTCTCATCATCGTTTATTCTGCCTTCAGAGCGAACCGACAGCAGCTACATTATTCTAACGAAATGAGGGATATGGCTTACGGTTCACGGTAACTGTAGTCGATGGACACCGGGTTGTGTACGGTCGTTAGAGCTCCCGTAGGAACTCAAACGCGTGCCGCGTGAAATGCGAGGAGGAATACATTTCATCCGATGTTCCCTGTCATGTCCCGACGGACGACGGATTTCTTCACGACACTTTTGCCCACGGAGCAAGCAACGGGTGTTTATTTAATCAATGCCGATCTAGAATGTCCCGATATTATGGCGCTTCCTGCGCCGACTAAAAGATTTTTAGTCAGAAAGAAAGTACCAAGGATTCGGTGAATATTTGCCGACCAAATATTTGATCACTGCAACGAAATATTGTAATCCCGTATATTATATATATAGTACTGTGGTTTCGTATATTGTATATTGAATATATATGGAACTGAATTATTTAGTTGCAGTAATCGAATATTTGGTCGGCAAATATTTTGCAAATTTTAGTACTTATTACCGAATCTTTTTTTCAGAACGAGTTTAACTGCCAGGTGCCTTAAAAGATATCCGTTTTCTTTTAATTTCGTATCATCGAGCACTATATGGATGGTTTAAACCTATTAGTCGTCTGAGTATGAATAGTTAATGATTTTTCTGACTTTATTGATCTCTTTAATATGACTCAAACTGTGCTTAATAATAAAGTAATTTCGCTGCTTATAGAAATGTAAATCCTTTATATTTTTTCCTTGTCCTTTTTATCCCTATCGCTTTATGTATTTTTTGTTGTATTTTCCTTTGTTTATATATAAAAAAAGGAATTTGCCCGTTCATGCTACAAATAAGTGAATAAATAAATAAATTTAACGAATAAAATTCATTAATTCGCTGTAATCGATCGCGCGGGGAACGCAAATTCGCCGGAGACGAGTCGCCGTCTTCGAAGACTCGGGAGAAAAGAGAGAAGGAGAAAGAAGTGAGCGAATTACGTATTCAATTCGAAAGGTCTTTAGAGCTTCTATCGCACGGTTCCATCGTCACGAGGGGTCAAGTCTTTCTGCCAGTAACAGTCCGGCCCAAATCGTCGGGTCGGTCGCGAATACACGTGTTTCCACGGTCTGGCTGCGTGCGAGCGAGCATTTAAAGCGATACGGATCTTCCCTGTCGGAACCCCGAAGTCGGTGCCAGGCATGGACGATATAAAAATTCCTACGTAGCACGTTGGCCACTCGTTCTTCGTCAACGTCGCCGGTGCCGCGAGTCGACCTCGAGCGGCCGAGTTGACTGACTGACTGTCGTGCGCATGCCGCCTCCGACGTGCGGTAATAATTCATTAACAAAGGCGGAGGCCGATTAACACGCGTCGCGTCACCTGGACTGGAAGTGAGCACACGAGAGATATCCACAGGATGGGAAATCTAGATGGATAACCGGAAGCGCCCGCTCTCTCCCGCGCGCTCGCTGATCGCTTTTCCTTTTCGCGCGGCTAACACAACGTCCTTACGGAATTATCATTACCGGCTTAACGAGCGTAATGCTGATCCGCTCAGACAAATTACATCCGACAGGATGTGTTTCGTGCACGGTGCAGCGGAGATTGCTTCAGCCTTCATGGATAACTTTAGTTCAATACGTGCAGAGGAGCACGAAAGGCGTCCCTCATGTGACTCGATACGGAGAACTCGGGATCGATCGTGTTGAATTTGCAACGATGAGTACTTCTGTGCGACGAGAGGAGAGAAGAATGTTGCCCTCGCGATAGTTACTACAGCTATTCAGATGGTTAATTACAATTAAATCAGTCCGATAATAGCCGAGGTATTTTGGGCGTCGATTAGCGATGACGAGCTTCGCGGAAGCAGTAATAACAACGTTACATACTTCTTGTAATGGACTTCACGTGATACGGAAATAAAAGTGTGAAGAATCAAGCCTCGAAAGGACATCTTCATAAAGTCAATAACGTGGTCGGTAGAAAAATTCCAAACATTGGGCGTTTCTTCGAGGCGCTCGGGTGTAAGCAGCCCTTTAAGCGATTATTCCCTCCTGTGGCGAATTTAAGCTCGTTATGCCGCGAGCAAAAACCGTTATTTATTCACGAGAGACACAGCGATGCCCTTAGCGAAACTATCGTTAAAAATATGGCATCGACGATCTTAGGGGAGTCGCGGAGTAGAGATCGCGAGGCGCGTTAAGGCGCCGCGTGATTTTATCGCAATTCCGTAGCACGAACAAAACCGAGTCCGTTTAGTTGAGTAGCACGCCGAGCGAAGGCCTTTCGCGGTAATTTAGCGTTCAAGTTTTATACCTCCAACTGTAATAGCAGTGGCCATTACAAGGCGAGCCGCGTTTATAGAAGTCGATAGCGTGACACCATCGTCGTTCCTCGGGTATCTTCAGACCCGACCGTCGGCGACGTTTTGATCCAGAACGCCTTGACGCGAAACTCTTTCTGCGATATAAGTACGCTCTCTTCTTCTCCCTTACACTTTTTACTCTCAAAACGGAGCAGGTGTATATGCATACTGCAGAGAAAGCGAGAAGCGAGAAAAGAGACGCAACGAGAGCATACCCTGAGAGGGAAATATTGTCTCTCACAAATACACCGGCTGTTGTAAACATTAAATGGGAAAGCCAAGCCGACGACCTCGGACGGAGGGAAATGTTCGAATGAAAGACGATATTTCCGACGCGTTTGTGAAGCCTGTCATTAATGTATTGGAATATTGGTCGAAACGTGATTTATTCTCTCACCGGAATATTTATCGAAATATATTTATTTCACTGGATAAAATTTCCTCAATCTGTGATAAATAATATATGCCTGGTGTCGATATTACTGGTGGAGATAATAATACGCCCACGAAACCGTTCCCAATCCCGGCGGCGTCTCGCTCTCGCGAATTAAAAGGTTTCGAAAAAAAAAAAAAAAAAAAAAAAAAAAAATNCATGTGAGATTCTGCGATTCGTAATCCCGTGTCGCGCGGGAGCCTTGATTATAAAGGTGGGGAGAAATAAAGAGGGAAATATCGTTCTGCTCGCGTTAAAAGATTAAATACGGCCGCCCACGCGGCCGTTTTACATGTTTTACGGAGCACGTGCATCATTGAAGGAAATGACCGGTTGTAAAACACACGCGACCGCGAATACACATCGGCACCGTCCGTTCGCAGTTGATTCGCCGGTGAGGAGGAACGATCGCTGACGCATCCCGACGCGTAAATCCGCGTCAACGCTTTACGACTCCCAGACGTGCCCACAATCAGTCGGGAGATGGAATCTCGTTTGCTTGTCTCATTAGCAGGGATTTCTTTGTGTAACGACGCGCTACATCCACGTGATGCGAAGCGTTGTAAGCCGCGAGGGAGAGAGAGAGAGAAAGAGGAGTGTCTATCAGGTAGCGTTCGTTAGACGGACAACATTGTTCCCGGTTATCACCGCATCGCGGAACAAAGTTTCGGTGGGTCGTGAACGAGGCGGTATTCCATCGGGTTGCTCGGTGAATATTTTACGCGACGTGAAGCGGTGGTAGACCCTGTAAACGTAGATTACCGCGAAGCACCGGCAAATACCGTGAAAAGAATTATGCTTCCCGCAACCGATCGTTTACCCTCCACCGGAGAAACCCCATTAAAGTAGAACGATATTAAAATAGTTACGCTCCCGAGAGTACTCGCTCGAGATCCGCGGGATCGGCCCACCTGCCGTGGACAGGATAAAATGCAAAATCGCTTTGCAGTAGGGGACTTTACCTTATACACCTCCTATCCGTCTCGGTTCGAATTATTCAAATTCGTATAATTGATTTAGCGGGCCGTTCGGCGCATTAAGTTCGGTCTATATTTACGGAACTCTCCGACTTCTCTCTGTGGAAGATCGAGAACGAGAAAGAGAGCTCGGCCTGCCGCCCGTTCAAAATTCAGCTAAGAATAATGCGGAATTAAATCTCACCAAGCGAGGTTTGAGAAATGGTTGTAAGTGTGTGGGGAATCTAGTTTGTAAGAGCGTCCGCCCGGCCATTGCTTGGCGGCAGTCGTAATTCACGGAGCCACGAAGGCAGCTGGCGCAAGCCTCCTATACGGGCCAGCCCGACTGCATCAGCGCTTGAAATTGGAAACCATATCGCGGGATATACAGATTATTATGCCATTAGGGTATAATGGGAGGAGCTTCCGAGTCCACCGGGAAACGAGGAAGT
Organism: Dinoponera quadriceps; assembly: GCF_001313825.1. Lineage (NCBI taxonomy): Eukaryota > Metazoa > Arthropoda > Insecta > Hymenoptera > Formicidae > Dinoponera > Dinoponera quadriceps. The sequence goes on from NW_014555567.1 coordinate 927,206, forward strand.
GGATTCCGTAGCCGGGAGACCCGGGGTATGCCAGCAATTAAACCGGTGAACGCGGGGACGATGACGCGCGCGCGCGCGCGCGGGAGGAAATTATTTTCGCCGGGCGGCCGTGCGCTGACCGCGTCGTATTGTGACGAGTAGAATGGCAGAGCGATATAAAAGGAAAAGAAAAAAAAAACCAGAGCCCGAATAATTATTGCCGTTGAATCGATGACGCTCGGGACGCAACGGCGCGCGCGAGTACGAGAGAAAGAGAGAGGGAGAGAGAGGAAGAGTGGTGACATGAAATTACTTCGCGCGGTATTAGCGCTTCGAAATGTGTACCTGGCCTGTAGCGGGGCGTGTGTTATCGGCACGGACATTTCGAAGATTATTCGACGAGAAACGACCGAAACGCAATAACCATTCGACGACACGCGCCGTTAATAGATTGTGGAGATTGTAGGGGAAAGAGTAAACAGCGTGAAATTAGAAAGATTCGAAAAGCGAATTTCACCGCCGCGTTTTTTCCGCAGAGCTCGTGTAACAAGTCGATGCCGCGCGTACCGTTTTAATTAAAATCCGCCGGTCGACAACGAGGCAGAGAAAAGGAGGAGGAGGAGAGAGAGAGAGAGAGAGGGATTCTCCCGCCGAATCGTTGACCCCAAACTATTTTTATAATTAGTTCCAAGAGCGACACGCCGCGGAGTAATAAATTCCCCGACACGCGCTCGCAATCGTGTCGCTCGTTATATGTATATCGCTCGTAATAAACTTCTGATTAAAGTTAAATTAACCGTTTCCGCGCGAAACAGTTAAAATCCTACGTGCTCGCCGCCCGCCCGATTCCTTGTTCGGATCCTCATATTTCGCGGGTTTCCCCCCGTGCATTTCCACTCGCCCCCTCAAAAACAATGTCGCGCTTGCCGACTTCGCCGTCCCGGGGAATCAAACGACCGCGTATCTCCTCTCCGTCCTACAAGGCTTCTTCTCACGGCCGGGTCCCGTCATTATTCATCGCGGCGAGAGGGCCGTACAATAAAGGAGGCTTTGGAAGCACGAAAGCTGGCCCAGAAGGCCAGCGGTGTTTATTAAAGCGAAGGAGAGAGGGGGAGAAAGAGAGTGAGAGAAAAGGATAGAGGAAAAAAAAGGGGGAAACGAGAAAGAAAAGAAAAAGGAAGAAAGAGGCAGCAGGCTTAAATGCGCCTTATGAGGCTCTCACGCTCCATGGAGCCGGTCTGTTCGAAGTGCGAATAGCCTCGCTGTAAAGAGAGAGTACAAATAAGCGTTGAGCCCGTCCCAAGGTGTGGCGAGGTGTGAAACGCAACCGGAGGTTGCTATGACAGCAGCACGAGATAGGAAGTTTCGTAAAACCGCCGTGGTGCTCGGGGGATCCAGTAATCTTTCATAGGACAATTAGAGTCGCTACCCGTCTACCGGCTAACTCTGCCGGCAACTTTCAGCGCCGAAGAAATTAAAAAGGCGAAACAAGTTAAGCGAATGCGTCCGTCTCCACCGTTACATCTTTATCGATAATTGTCCGTCGACGAAGGGGGACCCTCGCGAGTTTCTTTGAAAGGGGGAGAAGAGGAGAATTCAGTACCGCGCGGAAAGGTACCGTTGTCGTCGCGCGTTGAAACTCACACCCTGTCTCTTGCGGTTGCGCCATCGAAGGAAAGAAAAGATTTAACGAACGACAAATGAATTGTGAGTCTCGCGGTGTTCCTGTGATTGAAGCCTTAGATGTAAATCCAGGACTTCACTTGCGATGAGGCGCAAAGCGCGTACAAACAGTTTCGCGATACTCGACAGGCACGTTCCGTAGTCTCTTGGCGAGCGGAACGGTGCGTTAATTACGCTCGCGTCTCTATTCTCTATCGGGTAATCGTGACCTTAGGCGCGCCTCCTAAGGATCCCTTAACGCCCTCTCTCTCTCTATCTCATATTTCCGGTGTTTCTCGGTGTATTACATTACCATTAACACGCCGAACGAAAGTGACTCTCGATTAGAGTAATCTGGTGATCTTAGCCGCAGACAACGGACGTAGGGTGCAAACAGAGCTTCTGCTTCCGGGCACCGTGCATTAAGCCTCCCGGCGACATTCCCATTTGGCAAGGGAATCGGATTACCGTGCGCCTTGTGGCGGCAACGAAAGCCGAAACTCACTTACACGGCGTCGGTCCTTTCGTTGCGCCGACGTCCGAGAATATTCGCTGTTACGCGGTAAAGGGACCGCAATGGCGTATATCGGGCGCGGCAAATGGAAAAGCAACGCCGGGACACGTCATCTTAATCCTTCCCAAACTCACGGGACGAACGATCGATCGCGACCCGCCGCGTATACATATATGTATCCGCGCGATATTACGCGTCCGCAGAGCGTCGCGTCTCATTTCTGCGCCTCTCTTTTCATAATTGAATAAAAAATTTCATCCACCTGCACTCTGTGCCATGAACGCTCTACCGAATTAATTAAATAATTACGCGTAATTAATGTGTTAATAAATTAAATGTCGTCGAATTGAATTTTCTCGTGACCTATGTACCTGCGCGCGCGAATTCGCGTTTTCTGCACTAAAAGAAAAATCTTCACACCGGCATGCGCGTGCACCGTAAAGCCACGCGTGTCACTTTTACACGCATAAACGTCTCAAAATGACACATTTGAGCTGAAGCTATTTTTACACGTTTTTTGCCGATTTATCTCGCGTCGTTCAAAACGTTTAATCGTGTTAAATTAACACGTTAAATTACGACGCGTTAAGTCCAATGTCGTGTTGAATAACGCGATTTAAAACGACACGCGTAAGAAGCGTGTAAGAAGAGCTTCGGCTAAAGGATTTGCGCGCGTGTGATCGTCATATCTTCGATTGACGGGAAACAAGGGAACGGACACAAACAGAGGAATTAATCCTGAACGCCTATCATTAAATCAAATGTACCGTACACGGGGACACAAACGTACTTTGAACAAGGTTTAGATACAAAATTGCGGCGGAGAAACACCTGCCGTGTCGCTATTCAGCCGACGACCGAGAATTGTCGCCGTTAAACGAGCGTCATGCGCGCATGCAAAAGCAATTAAGTAATGCTGGCTGAATGCTGGATTATGCGCATACACGCGGCTTGTAATTAATAATCGACCGCGCGACCCAAAATTATTCGGCGCGTTGCGCGTCGATGCTCTCGCTCTCAGCGTCTTTGATCGTGAAATATCCTTTTTTGTTCCTGCTCGTGCCGCACATAATTCGGCTTAATATTTCACGCTCGGTTATTTCAGTTCACGAAAGTATCTCGAGGTGTAATTTAGACCACTAAGTCGCGCTCGTACACGGACCTTTTACAAACTTCACGCGAAGGGAAATATTCGCGACACTTTCGCGATTTCTCTCCCGATAAATAGGGCCGCTAAAAAGGGACCGATAAATATTCCAACGACTCCGCTCATTATGTTGCGAAAGAAGCCTCAGTACAGTTTTCTCGTACTAAGCGCTGCAGCAGGAAGCATTAAAAAAGTGATGGAGAGAGAGAGAGAGGGAGAAAGTACGTGTAACTCGCTCGACCGGTCGCGAGCAAAGTGATCCGCCGGCCATGTAGTTACAAACCATTAGATTTAATTGTATACAATGGCGTACGGCGCGATCGTAAACAATGCGGCTGCCACGTCAACTAATGAATATTCCATTAATGCACTGCGAACCGTCTGATTAATTTCGCAACGTCGGGCCTAAGTGTACGAACGAATGTGAGTGTACGCGCGCAAGGCGCATTCGAGAGGTCTCTCTCTCTACGCGGATGGATTAATTCTCTTCCTTCTCTCTCTTTCTCTCTCTCTCTCTCTCTCTCTCTCTCTCTTAAGCGCGCTCTCTCCAGCCCGCCATGGTGGCGGACATCCTAATTTCCGTCCGTACTCAATGAACGCTATTAGCAACGGTGTCTGATAATCATCGTATAATTTCGATACGGGTGTAACACGTCGAGCGGCACGTGTAGTGCGAAATAAATTAACGGTAATATCACAAATCGACGTCGTCGCGTGGACGACGACGACGATGATGTAGAATTGATTAGACATTATTAACCCCCGCAAAGCAAAATGGAGTAACAGGATGGTGAATAGAAAGGTGAGGACATAAAATTAAATAAATGAATATGCATTCTGTTTGGTTAAAATAAGGAAAGGATACAAAAATAATCATGGAATAATAAAAGCAAGAGTATATGATTAAAAGATATTATAATAATATAATAAATAAATGGTCTTACTGTGGGGTCATAAATGACATTTTCTTTTCCTTGCGAGGGTTAACGGTTAACGGCGTTACCATTTCTTCTTTTTTTGTCTTCTCGGATAAAACGCGAATGCAGCGGAACAGCGATGACAAAAAGTGATGATTCTCGTTACATCACGACATTGCGCTACCTCTCGTAAAAAAAAATGACTGACGTCCGTCATTCCGCAACAGCGACGCAATCATAACGTTGGACGATATTATTGAATTTCCGCCGACAGACCAGCTCTAAAGTTCGACGCGTTCACTGTAGCGGAGGAACAAAGGGAGGATGATGATGATCAATCTCCAATCATCAGACGCGTAGACATCCGTTTGATACGCATCGGACTTGCCAACATTTCAGTACAACCTCGGTTAACGCTCGCTGTATTCCCAATGTCGACGTGTTCGTATGCGCTTCAATATGCTCCGATATAAATCAGCGGTTCTCTTGTAATCAATGGATTAGCAGGAATTTGAAAACGTATTGCATTTATCGTCCAAAAAGAAATCAAGCCTGTCCTATTGTGACGAATCTAAAATTCTTACAAGATTTATGAATGTAGTTTTCAAGTTTCGAAAAAAAACTCCGTTCTCTCCCTACCTTTCCGCGGATTTCTTCAGCATCTGTCTCAAAGTTACAAAAATTTGTTTAGAAAAATACACGTGTGTTCGGTTAAAACCTGCCACATTAACTTTTCTCCATTAAAAAAAAAAAAAAAAACTCACGGGAAAAATTGGGACAAAATTTTTTTATCTTTTTCCGAAACTTTATACTTATAAATATATTTAATTATTTGCCGATTTATTTTTTCCACACGCTGTTTTCGCTATTCACATTTCTATTCTCGATATATTTATCTTTTGAAAATATGTTATCTTGAACGACCGTCGTATAAAGCTGCGATTTAATTGCAGCTTTTGAGAATCTCGTTCGAAGAAGAATCTCCATTATACATTGGCCGCCGAAGCGATCGGCCGTTGCGTATCGAAAGATGTTCCCTTTACTGACAAGACGCAGGAAAAAGCGCATGCGATAATCGTGAACGCGATAGACGGAACCGACTGGACCAATCAACCAATCGCCGAGGGTTCCTTTTTATTGTTATCCTTATTACGTGCCGGAGCTCTTGAATCTGCCGCCTGATCTCCGTGGAATTAGGGCAGCCAGAATACCTCGTTGACGAGATGATTAGACGTTGGAGAGGAACGAAGGGATAAAAAAGAGACGGTGGTGCCTTTAATTAGGAAACGTGTGCGCAGAGCGAACCAGTCAAACGTTCCGCGTGCGCGCGCGCGCGACTTTAAACTCGCACGACCGTCGACGGTGGAATTAATTTAACGTCGCGGGGAATTCGGAATACGGAAGGTTAATTATCAATTCGGTGCGTAAGTACTTCGGCGTTTCGAGAGAGATTCGTTTTAATTTCGCTGAAATACGAAATGTTTATTTGCTGATATAATATCGCGATAGATTTATCTGGAAACCAGTTTATACTCGGAGATTTTTCTCGTTTTCTTTCTTTTCCCTTCTCTCTCCCTCTTTCTCTCTCTCTCTCTTTCTCTCTTTTTCTCTCTTTCATTGGCACGGAATCGTCCGAATTCTTGGCTACGTCGCGAGCTGCTCGGTGTGTAGTTTTCTATTTCGCTAAACGTTCGTAAATACCGATTGCGATAGCGGCGGAACGTTATTACGGTGATTACATTGAATCACCTATCGTGCTGCTATTCTCATAATTAAGCTCGAGCCAATACGAGAGATAGAGAGACGGAGAGAGAGAGAGAGAGACAGAGGATTTCTCCAGGGGCGTATTAGTAAATGCCAACAATCAGTGTCCGCAACGTTAAGGCGTGATTCCTTGATGCACGTCTCGGCAAAATAGCGAGAAAAATGTAATTGATGATGATGACTGTATTGAATGACGACATTTCCGCGCAACAACACGCACCACCTGGCAATTGAGATTTTTTCTCTCATTTGCGGCACTATGATTACGTCGGGTTTCACGCGAAACAAGAAGATACGGACGCGCCTCGGGGGGTTAAATCCAGGGACTTCATAATACCGGAATCAGTTAACGATTTCCAACGCAACAAAGATAATACGAGCTAATCGGACATCTCTGTCGCATTTTTGCCGGTGATCTCTATCAATGCGAACTCAAGTTATACGACGTACGACCAATTCCACGTTTCTGTAACTGGAAACCTGTTAACTGTTCCTCCTCTCTCGGAAGAAAAAAAGAAGACCGAGGGTGAGACCTCGGTTAATCACGAGCAATATTCGCGGCAACGAGCCTCCGCGTCGGAAATCGCAAACAATCGGCGCAACTCACCCGCGGGGTAGGTTATTTCCGCAGTGTTTAATGAAGAGAGCTCTCTCTCTCTCTCTCTCTCTTGGCGAAAAACAGAGGGAAGAAAAAAACTACTATTTATCCAGTCGCAACGAATGCAAACGTTTCATCGGGAATTCCGGCACGCGGTGAGGTTTTGCAACGAAAAATCCAATACGCATACGCGTATGAAACGAACTGGCGGGCGCGGATCCGCGGATCCGCGAATGCTGCGCGCGCGCGCGCCACCGACCGATCTTCAACCGGTTTGACCCAAATACAAGCGTGTGCGCGCGCGCTACGAGCCGGATATATTTTTTCTTTCTATTTATTTTCGTGGCTCTCGATGGCCGGCCGATATCACGTTTCTCCCGACGCTGTGTGTATCGCCGTCGCGCTCTCTGCGGCGGTCGCTCTGCGGCCGACCAGCCGATCGACCGACCAACCTGCCTCTCCGCTCTTTTTTATTTCTTCCCTCTCGTTATGCCCGGACGCGAGGACGCGCCGGGAAGGATATTCGCGCCGGACGCACTCGCCTCTTTTTAGTATTCGCCAAGATATCGCGTGCACATACACACACGCACGTACACATGCGAGGACCGGTTATTGCACGGGTGTGAATTACGCTCACGATGCTCGGACGTCGCGCCGATTGTAATCGATAACGTTGATCTCCGCGTTGTCTCGTTACAACCGTCGGTATGGATTGCGGGCGATGTCGAAACATGCTGCAAGGCTCTCTCTCTCTCTCTCTCACTCCCCGTTCCCTCCATTCCCCGCTGTCATTTGCGATTGATATCTCTTTGTTATCAATACCTTTGCGCTCGCGGATATTTTCCCAGCGCAGCAGCGATTTTCCGCGCGGTGTTTCGAGGCGACACGCGGTAGAATCACGAACTCGCTCGCAATTACTAATTATTCACGAGCCAAAGGAGAATCGCGATATCGTTAAGGGGATGAATAAAAGTTATCGTGCGCGCGCGCGCGCGCGAGAGGCAGAGAGAGAGAGAGAGAGCGCAAGGGGAAAGTCGCACGCGCGAGCGCGCGCTTTTTCCGGGTCGTACTTTACGCCGGGTTCGTATAAGTAATTAACATATGGATGAGACTTTACTCTTCTGAATATTCATCACGGTCGGATATAATACATACATCCGGCTTCTCCATTTATGTAAAAATACGAATAAACACAAAGAATGCAATCATATCTTCTCTCCGTGACTCTTCCAACGCACCGTGACTCAACTAGTTAAACAACCGGATAATTACCGAAAAAAAAGTCCTTCCGAAAACTCCCAGCTATGTCGAATCCTGTATCGACGCGGTCGGAAGACTAAAGATACACTTCTTACGTCAGCAGTTACATGCCATAACGTTGACCCTTAAAATTCTTTATTTTCTGTTCGAGATCTTTTTTTATCGCGGAAACCTCGTATCTTAATCCAGAAAATTATTTGCTTTTAAATATTTTTCGAGGACCTACGTTCCCAATAGTTTTTGTTCCCAGGCAATAAACATGCATCCGGATAAGCATTGTAAATTTTTGGCTCGACCGTTGAGACTTCTTTTGACTCTTGCCGACTGCTTGCGCTCATTACACGGAAGAAGAAAATTTCAGTTCGTGTAACTAAATAGGGATCACCGCGAAAACTCGATGAAGAAAAACGATATCTCTGTTACCGCGGGCGAAAACATTCGTCCGGGCATTCGGCCACTTTAAAAGCTCGGTTGAGCTAAATGAGAACAATGGGCTGAATAGGAACCTTCTACACGAATCTTTCTGTTCCTACAACCGAGTTCTCGTCTGCTCCCAGGTAACCGAAAATGTGTTAGACGAGCCGAGCTCCTTTTCCGCGTGGAACAAAATTACACGTCCCGTTGAAACAAAGACTCGAATTTTACAGTCGGCTCTTTTGTTCATTGTTCTTGGGAGCAACACGTGCCGCACCGGCTCGGTAATCACTCGTCGCACAGCTTGTATCTCCGAACGATACGAGCATCGTCTTACAGACGCCGATACGACGACGGAAATCTAGACAACCGAAAATTACTTCTACAGGCGGCATCGGAGCGCGCGTCATAGCGAGTTATCTCGCTTCTTTTATCGGCTGTTATCAGAGCGCGGTGTGTGTGTAAAGAAGACCCACCGTGAAATTTCATTCGCGCAACGTCGTCTCGAGTTCGGCGATGGGTAAAGGGTAGCTGTCGTCGGAGGCGGCGGCGGCGGAATTGAAAGGCGGCCGCCGGAACGGCAAAAGGGTTGCGCTTCCGAGAAGCAAAAGATATTTGTCCCGTTTCGGTTGCGGAGTTTGTTTATCGTGCGCATAAACCAACGTCTAATCTCGCAGGCAGCCAGCCAGCCGGTCCACGGCGGTTTCTGGCGTCTCCTCCTTTGTTCCGACTCTCGATGTCGGAGAACCGATGCCGGGGGTGTTTACTGGCGCGTCGCAGCCTCCGGGAACTCGGAGGTATACCACCGCTTGAGGCGCGGACTAGATTACACAGAAGGTACGGCGCGTCGTATGCAGCAATAATTGCACGATGGAGCTCTTCGCGGAAATCGGAGAAGATTGCACGGAGGTGCCGCGGGTGGCACAGACGGCGCCCTCGTGATTGTTGCATCGCGTCGCGCCCGACGAGATAGATTTGTTTCGCAACACGTGGCGGCTACAATTGAATAGGCCCACCGACAGGCGACCGAAATGGATATCGGGAATGGCCTCGTGCCCGCGGCGAAATGAGCGAACGCAAATTTGATAGAAGCATAGTCTCTGTCTTCCCTCCCCTCTCTCTCTCGGCGCGCGGGAAGATACGACGCGTCGTCGATCGAACGTTCATTAATGCAATCTTAATTAGGATCGGGCAAGAGCCTCGAAAGTCACTTTTATCTGCACCCCTACCCATCTTTATTCCCTTTTCGAGACCCCCGGGATAAATTGCGGTCGTTTGTCCGCCCTCCTCTCTTCACCGTGGGCACGGTTCACGCGCGAGGAAAAAATCACGACGTCGAGCGCGCAAGAGATATCGGCCGTTACTCATTCGTCCGAGAGAATAGGAGAAAAGGAAAGAAGGAAGAGAGAAAGGGAGGAGCTCGCTCGCATCGTCGCCGGCGAGTACGCGACGAATGCGCTTCACCACGACAAACCCGACGTTGTCTCGGCGTACATTGCAAATGCCAAAACGAAACTGCATTCCAGCGCGCGGAAGGAGAGCCGAGGAATGTTAAGGGCTTAATTATGCGCAGAGGGGGGTCGCGGCATCCGAATGGATGTGCTCGGGGAGCTGTTTTCCCCAATTTGAGTGCTCGAATTCCGGGTACCCGGGTTAATTACCGCACCTCCGCCGAAATATATATATATATATTGTTTGAAACGCGCGCATTCACCGCGGACTTGCGTGTCACTCGCGTGTCGATTTTCGCCCGTTCTCGAGGCCGGGAATAGCGCGAATACCGATTGACAATCGCGTGATTTCCCGCTCGTCGCAAACAAGAAGACATTTTAACGAGCGCGATGACTCGTACGATCTACCCCTTCCCTCCCGCCCATCAAGATATTATGTGTACAAGGTGTTTTAACCAATGATCAGCATTTATGTTTCTGTGTGCTGAATGAGCACGCGCGCGCACATGGAGAGGACACCCTCGAGAAGAGTCCGCCGAGAAGAACGGCGTGTCGAGAACGCGGACGACATTCTCCGCGTTCGCAATATTCTCAGTGGCGCGATTAAAAAGTAGTACAAGGAAAAGTTTCCGCGCGACGGCCGAATGCCGTTGAAATTTGCAGAGTGCAAAAAGCCCGGCAAGAAGATGAAGAAAGCGACCTCGAGCGCTTCGCGCAAGAAGTTGCTGAGCGGGAACAGGCGCGCGCGACGACGAACGTTCGTCGTGTTGGACCACACGGGAGGAGAGGCGCGCTAATTAAAGCAATGAACGAATTAGGAATCCATCCGAATAATTAAGGCACCCTCTCGTAAATTCACCCTGAATACACCCGCCGGTATCACGTATGCGGCACAAAACTCAGCACCAGGACGGCCAACTCTTAATCAACCAATTATGGGGATATCGGACCTTAAAAAATTGAGACACGGTAAAAAAATATCGGGACTTTCAATAAAAGATAAAATAATTAGATAAGTGAGTAAAATATTCATTCATTATTATGTCAAGATTAAGCAATCAACTGAACATAGTTTTCTGTTATGTTTTCATATAAATTATCGTTAGTTTATACGTAAAAATAGACTGATAAAATTCTTAAAATAAGATCCAAGAATAAAAGATGCTCCTCGCATTCAAGGAGTGTTAGCGTCGGACGCCTTCGAATACTGTTCGTGCACAGCAAGGATTTTTCATCTGAACGCCAACCGGCAGCGTTCGTAATTTAAAGGGCTTGATGAATTTTAGTACAATTTATTATTATGTTTTGCATTTGGCCTGTTCTTTTTAGCTGCACTGCTGAACTGGTGCGATAAGTTGAAATGAGAAAACGTATACTTGTCTCACTTCAATTTATTGCATTAGTTCAACAGTTCAGCTGAAACGAACAGGCCAATTATTTATTTTTGATTCAGTGAAAAACAAAAAACCGAGACAAATGATGTCGGGACGCCTCAAATGACAGTCGAGAAATCGGGACGCCCCGCGAAAATCGGAACAGTTGGTCGCTCTATTCGCCGCGCGCGATACTTTCCGGACGTAGATGGAATTGCCGCGCGCGAGCGCACGAAGGACAATCAATCCGTAATCCGATGAGCGCGCGCGCTGTCAGATTTATCTCGAAGTTACAATATATCGTCGCGAATGAAGTAAATTTATAAATTAACCTACAAACCGACGATCAATGTTGGAAAGTCTCGCGACGACATAACATACACACGTGTATGTAACGTGTGACGCTCTAAAATTTTGGTAACGTCAGGTGGATTTATGCGGTGCTTTAATTAAAGGCGACAGAGGAAATTATTTGCTGAGCCTGCGTGATAAATACGATGAACGATTAATTATTATGGACTGTGCCGAGGAAAGGAGTGATCGATAACGATTTTTCAAAACGGGAACGAAAAGCGCCGCTTTATGAGCGCGCCACGGTCGGCAATTGACGTTTCCGCTGACGATATAAATCGATGATCGTTCACCCGCATTGCACCAATTAAAATTGGGCAGCGACCTCCCATTAACACACTGGCCTCGTTCGCGCCGTTCAATGTCTATTCGGACCGATGTCATATATGCGCGCAGTAATTTCTATTACGCACAATCAGCAACGATAATGATTGTCTGTCGACGCATTAAATTGAGCATCGAACGATGTGTCCAATTACAATCCATTAACGCGGCAAGATTGCACGGTCGGATTTCCCGTTGGAAAACGCGACTAGATACGGCATTTCAAACAACAATCGAGAATGCGCCCGCGCATACGTATTCCCCTCTTCTCTCGACTCGCTCTCGTCGCGCGTGTCTGACTTGTCTCCTAATTATTCACGGTTCGTTATTGTTGTCAGCGACAAAACCGACACGTGGGTGATAATAAAAGTAACGCGCCGTAACGCGAAAGCCGGCTGTAAGCAACAGTGTTACCGCGATATTCAATTCGCGTATTTCCGATATTGGCTGTTACGACGTTTTTTCACCATTTCCATAAAAAGCGGTTACCTTTAATGTTAGCGACCGGTCGAAGGCTTCCGGAAGTACATTACGCCGGCGCTGCCGCGCGGCATTTTCCAGCGCGGGCTTTTAAACCTTGTAACGACCGCGGTATCTTTACGTCTTTAAAGTATACGTACGCCTGCGGGCGCGCGCATGTAGTACCGTGCGTGCGTGCACCACGGCCGACAAATATTTCATCGTAAAGTTAACGAGGAAATGTTCGTACCGCCGAAGCCCGACTATATTCCACGGCATCGGGTTTATTAGCGCGCCCCGGATACGCAAAAGCAATACTAAATTAGCGCCTAACCTGCAGACACACGACGCGCCAGTACGAACTGTAAACTTAATTTACGCGACTAACTCGTATCCGATGTATACGATTGTTTCTAAGGGGATCACAGTTATGGCAGTATCCACGAATGAGTATCTACGGTGAGCTCTAGTTGCGCTGCCATTAAAGATATATTTTGCGACGCGAATATAGCGGCTGACAGTGGGATACGTCGAGTTATCGGACGTGATACGCGACAGCACTTGCCACGCATGAGATATTTTCTGTTAACCGTGAATACATAAGACTGAAATGAAACACGATAATTATAATGAGAGCTTTCATGGGGAAAAATATTGAAATTAATAAATATAACGAGACAAAATTATTTTTGCGCGATATTACATCGCCGATGAATCTTGTTGGAAAGAAATTCGCCAGATTTCGCGCGAACCCGCTCAATTATAGTTAAGATAGTTTTTATCTTTGAGCGGCGAATTTTCAGTGGCGATATTCACGATCCATTACTAAAGATGCCTGTTTTCTAACCGTTCACTTTCTACCAAAACAATCGTTTCTTCTTTCGACCCCACCTTTTTGCCTACCGCTCCTTGGATCTCCACCTGTCAGTTGCTCTCGGTCGCGTTTATCTACCATCGAAACTATGTTAATTACATTCTGTGTGGGTATCCCTCGTGGCCGAGGTAGATAAGAACGGACGAGGTATTAGATCGTAGCTAGAACTCTCACGGATATTTATTTAGGATCTCCTCTCTATAGAGCGCGACTCGATCACGTCTACTACGTCTAGATCGATCAGCCACAATCGACGTTGACGATGTCAATCTACTTGTGATGCGGCTCGAGCGAAACGATCTCGTGAAATTAACATAACATCGTTCTCCGTCAAACAATCGCCACCGAGTGCCGGTGACTCATCCGTATCGCGCATAAAAAATCCAGGGGGAGAGGAAAGAGGCGCGACGTATGTTACCTCCGTAAAGCGGAATTGTATATAAATGTAAAATATATTTCATTTGCAACCTGTGGAGCCCTCTCTCTCTCTCTCTCTCTCCCTCTCCGAGTGTTATAGCGTAATAGATTTATCATAGCCTGTCGGAGAATTCTACTTCGACGGTTTTTAACGAACGAGTTTATACATGCGCGCTACATCGTTACCGTCGGCCGTTTTTCTAACGGAGGGCGTACGCGCGGGTCATCCACCGAAAGGTTGTGATTTAACTTCGCAATAAATTCCGTGGAAATCGCTAAATAGCGACGCTTCCAAGCTGGATCTTCAGGTCGAAGTATCTTCGAGATAGCATGCGCGGTTGAGCGGAAAACACGCTGCAGGTTTCCACACACACATAGACCCACCCATACATGTACGCATTTCTTCCCACTATACCGTCTCTATTCATCCTCTTTTTGCTCGCTGGAATTAAACGTCCGCTTGAATTTCCGTTTGTCGCGAATGCGGCGAACCATGGCCGCGTCTCCCTCTCTCTCTTTCTCTCTCTCTTTCTATATGTGCTTCCACATACATACAATCGATACACTAATTCAAACACTCAACTCTTCGACCGTAATCACTTATAACAATCGTGAGAATAATATATTCCGCCATTTCGTGGCGATAGAAGAAAGCGGAAGGCCGCGTGGACGTTATAAACATTCGCCGGGGGGAATGTTTTAATGAGAAAAACCAGGAACTTATCTAGGCGAGCGCGAATATCGCGGGGGCTCGTGAGCGCGCATGGAACGCGAGGAAGAAGTTCGACGGAATTTTAAACAGGGCATTAGGAAAAATAAGGTAGGGAGAGGATATCGGGAGTAAGCGAGGAATAAGTTAAAAGACAAAATAAGAGGAGAGGCATCGTGCGGAACGAACAGCCTCGGTCTCGTCCTCTAAGGACCTTTCGTTTCGAGCACGTACTTCTTCCGCTTCCAGTACATTGTCCCCCGTTGTCGTGGCAAATGCCTTCCTTATGGTGAATTTACTTCGGCGAGCTCGCGCGTTTCAAACGCAAGACGTAATAAACGGACAGAGCGATAAATCGAGTGGGAGTTATTTCGCTTGATAAGACGAATTTGCCTAACGCTCGCTTGTCTCTCTCTCTCTTTCTCTCTCTCTCTCTTTCCAGTAATCCCTTCTCTTTCAACGCGGAGCGTTCACCGTATAATCGTTCCCGAGTCGAGCCGTGTAAAAGTGTCTTGAGTACGCGCATTCTTTGATCACGCGTCGTCGGGACGAGATACCGTTTGCAGACGCGCATTTCTGAACTCCCCCCGTTCGCGTTCAAGATGTCGATTAAGCTAGAAACTAGACATGAGACGTAAGCGACGTCGAAGGTGGCGCGCGAGAAATAATACTCGTACATCAGTCGTCTCGTGATAGAACGAGATTTCAGGAACTAAAAATTTCACACGTTCTTCTCATACATATTTGATGGGCCTGATTTTTTTAACACGAAGAAAAATGTCACGATCAATATTAATGATCGTGAACCGAGCGAACGTATCGGCGGAGAGGTATTCGCAATAACTTTTTCTCACGTCACGCTTATTCCTGACCTGAGAGAGCGATTACGTTACTAAAAGATTCCGCTCTTCCCCCTCGCGCTATAATTATCGCGAAAGTTTTCCCGGCGGTGGCGTCGTACGTGCTTCGAATATTCTCGCGCGGTAAGCTCGTATGATTGTAAAATAATAATTATCTCGGAACTTGGTTTTCATTTCAAATGCATGACACTATCTTAGCGGACTATCGGGATGCAAGAAGAGCCACGTCCACGTCGGTCCTCGAGTGAGGATGTTTCGAAAAGAAGGGTTTGCGTAGAATGAACTCGGTAACTCTTTGAAAAAGCTATCAATCGCGAGATGAGAAAAAGGAAGAACGCGTATAAGCCGAGAGGTGGTTCCCGTTTTTTGATCAACCGACGTCGTGTTCGCGGTGGCTATAATAATGACTTTTTCTTTCTTTTTTTTTCTCCACCGTGAATGAAAAGGAGAGAAAGCGCGCGCGCGCACGAGAGAGAAAGAGAGAGAGAGACACAAATTATGCTTGAGTTATTAAAAATAACGACCACGTCGCCGAGAGAGAATAAGTACGTTTCCAAAGTCCACACTGAATAAAAGAAGAAAAAAATACCACAAGTTCCCTGATATTTTTAACGAACGGATACGCTCGCACTCTACCATTTCATCGTCTCGTTACACGGAAAAAAAACACAGAGGCGAATCTACATAATTACAAATATGTACATTTTGTGCAAGTGCATTTTTCAGCGAGAATCAAAGAAGGAACGCAAGATCTACTAATCCGCATATATATATATATATATATATATATATATATATATATATATATATCTTTTGCAAATGTAAAAAAAACATGTCTTTCTTGGGACATCTATTTACAATTCATTTTTTACCGTACCGAAATACGCGCAAGAATTCATATTGCTTTATTTTATTATTATATTATTATCTTAAACAACGTCATGAATGTTACATTATATTCTCACTGTCATGAAATAATAATTAATTGGAAGTTCAGTAAGGTTCGCTTCGCGATCAATTAAACGTCTGGAAGAAATCATCGAAAAAAGATCCGTTGAACGCTCTTCGTATACTCGATTTATCGTTGTACGCGCGGTCTTGAAAGATGTAACAGAACGATTCCCATTCAAGAGTGGGAGAGTAATAAAAATCGTTGCTCATTGATCGTACGTCTCAATTGCTTATTTATCACACGGTTTTATTCTCGGAATGATCATATCTTTTTAGGAGGAGTCTCAAATGACGCTTGTATGCGTGTACGAGGCGGTAAGAGCGGTAAATTATGCCGGTACTTAATTAAAATCGACATCTTGCTGGAGTACGTCGACAAATACCGATTAAAGCGCAGCCACAAGAAAGACGTCGGCCTCTCGAGTCCATTTTCGGGTGGACCGCCGCTCTGGAAATATTCACTCGCGCTATTATTTTCAACGGATAGATTTACGAAAGACGGATTCGACGAACACGGATTTTCTACGGTCCTCCGAAACGAATTGGCTGTAAACGAGTCTTTATCGACCGTCGTCTATGTATAACCCCTTGTATCGGAATAGCCTCGAGAGGTCTTATCGATTTACCGATCTTACACGCTGAGCGCCACGTTCGAGTCTCAAATAACAGTTTCGTTGTAATTGTTAATGAAAGCCGAGACAAGGCGATAGCGTCAAATTTGTCTCATCGATTAATTCTAGCATGTACGGCCGGCAGTGGGCGTTCAGGAAGTGGCTAAAGAAGGTGCATTTAAACTTGAGCATGGGCGCCCCGGCACTTCTCGTTGTCATGATTTATGTGGCGACCGCGTTTAATCTTGATAATTTTTTCCCTCCTCTGTCGTCGAGTATCGAAGAGTTCTTTTCAACTGTAAAGCCATTCAACGTTTGTGTACGCGGCGGAAGGCTATAACAACGGGACGGAATGCTACGAGACGGACGTGAAGAGAAGCATTATAGCGCTGGTTATAATAAACACGTACTCGATATACTAATGAAACTTGATCTCCCAAACTTGAGATAAATATATGGTATATCCTAAATTTCGACCCGTGGTGTTTCCGATTACACCCGAATGTCAACATAATATCTATTCGTCGAAAACGCACGTATTTTTTAACGACGATGAATATATATATTAGATTAGGTTTCTCATTGTAAAATATTTCGTATGAAAATAAAGAAAAAGGAATTAATCTGACCCAACGCATGTGTGAATTGCACACAATGTATAATTTGGACATGCAATTATCTGGATATTTATAGTCTTAACTAACAATTTTTTCGTTGGAAATCAAATACGATCTACATCAGCGCATTTTTTGAATGATTTACATTACGCTATATTATATTCAATTTCACATCAATTCTCAATATACATTTACAGTGCAAATCGCGTGTAAAAATTCCCGAAATAACGAATTTAAACCAATAAGCGAAACGATCACAAATATGCATTCGAAAAACTACTGAATTAACAAACGCGATCACGCCGATTATTCCGATAAAAATATATCCTGTTTCTCGTAAATGAAAGTTACGAGGGAAGGGATAATGAATCTATGAAGTTACCGTTGTGTCGATTTCGCTCAGCCCGAACCGGATCCTCCGGTATTTCGTTCTCACTCGCTGGGGAACTGGAATTGCCTTCGCGATGCGGACGCGAGCTCCGCCAGATCCGAAACAAAACACAGTTTTCTTAATTAGTAAAAGAGACAAAGAAGTTGCTCGATTCGTTGCGATCGAGAATACGGGTGGTATACGGAGCTGTCACGGATACATTCGTATCCGTGTATTTTTCTTTTGGATTTAATCAAACCGAGATTACGTTTCGATATTTACTATTAGTACGAAAAGTCTATAACATACGTAACATGAACTATAGATTTTCAATACTGGCAGTGAATATCGGAGCACAGGCCGAGATGCGGTGATCATCTTTTAAATTCTAAGATATCGCACAAATCCCAACACGATCGCACGATGCGAATATTATGGAATTCGAGATGAATCGTTGTAATCTTTTCTATTAAACCCGATCAATTTGAGAAAGTCGAGAAAGACGGACGATACGCGTTCACTCATTCGCGTCTGGCGTCGTTATGACTCCGAGTGCGCCGCTTATCAACGCGCGTTGTTACCTTTGAAAGTTACTCGCCGTCCGGAGTGCCGAGCGTATCGCGCTTGTACTACTTAATTTAAACGTCAACTATTCTCGATCTTGCTCAGCGATATCGTTGGATTAAACATCTTCGTGGCCGTTTCGTTTGACGAGCGCTGTTTGACCGTGGCCATTCACTGCAAACTGCAGGAACATGCCGTCAGCGTGTTCGATGCTCAGAAGGCTACATTACGATACTGCACGATCGGAGACAGTTTTGCGTGGTCGTAAAATCGAGCGCGCAACGTACGTATCGCGAGTCTGGCAAATCGCATTTTACGCGGGCACTTGTTGTATCTCGGCGACTTGAAATGCTCGTTAACTCACGACATAAAGGATTTTACGTATGCATCGCTCAAAAATTCCTCGATGCATTCACATTGTAGGTACAGGCCGGCACGTGACGGGAATTTTTCAGAAATGCGATGTTGCAGCATTTTTATCCGATTATATCGAGAGCAAGAATATGTAAGCTGATTGCGGAGGGAGAACGCTACGGAATTGACTGTAATCTGGTTTAACATAAGGACGCGGCTCGGCTTTCTCCCTTTCTTTCTGATAAATATACGCGGCAAGTTACATGCGCTGAATTGCTATCCGCTATCACAAAGAGCGAGATATTCCCGGAACAAATTTTGCTGAGAGTTCAAGTCGTGTCCACGTCTAATATCGAGCCGGTCGCCGTAATCGGAATTTCACTTCTTGACAAAATTCCGCGCGCGCGGCGTGTAATTTATCTAATGTACAAAAATAAATATGAAAAACGAGCGACGAGCCATGATGACGTTATTATTTTTGGCGACGTGTATAGTAGGTAACACAGCCATTTGGGGTAATGCGCGATGAAGGAAGGCACCGTGCGATCAAATCAAAGTTGGAGCGGCCGAATAAATCACGCGTCAACTTTCACGTGAAAGATGCATTATATCGACTTCGTCGAGGTTTCGGAGAAAACCTAAATACGTTGCAAAGTGCATCGCGTGTTGCTCTGTACGTTTCGTATTATGCGCCCGTTGTAGTGCTGCGCGCGGTTGCGCGCGCGCGTCAGTTATTCCCGGTATTCGTTAATTTCGACTTTTCTACGGAAATACAAATGAACTTTCGCAGAAAGCGGCATTTCGTCAAATTTTATCACATCCATAATAGCAACAAAGTCGATTCTACTTATATGCGGCGACCCCGCATATAAGCTTTGCACCGTCGAACTTCTGAACTGGTTACCATGTTCTGATTTATTTCCGGAAATATCCTACACGATCGATTGCAATTAATTCCAAACGCGGAGATTTTGCAGTGGCTATTATTCTTGAATCTTAAATCAGTCGATATGTGTAAGAAATATGTGTAACGTACGTGTGCATTGAGATGTTAAGATATAATACGTTGGAAATATCTTGTAATTGATATATTGTTATTGAACAAAGTAACAGACTGGCTGCATTTTATTCGCGCGCTTAATATACCGCTGGACCACTTTTGCGTAGTGCATGAAAAATAAGAGGGAAATAAATCAATTTTTTGTTATAATTCCAGTGTCAATTCTGTCAAAAGAGCCGAATATTTAATCGCCTCGAATTAATTAACTGTTGAATACTTTTTGCTCCCTCCTACCATTTGCGATCCGTTCGGACGATCTATTGCAGAAGTTTCGCGATATGACGAGAGACGAGTTCCGGCGGAAGAAGTATCGACGACAATAATGACCGCTGGTCCGTTGGTCGTGGTGTCTGTTCGACTTAATTTAATAAGACGTAGTGAAACGACACGGACGACCCGCGGCAGTTCCGTCAAGTTTCGGAAGTTTACTTCTCGTGATTTATTTTAGTTTCCGCGACGGGGAACTTCGCGGAATATATACAGCGAGGATATCTAATTTGCATTATTATTTAAGTCGTGATTTAATTTTTCAGAATACAATTCGGCGGCGCGACACATATTTCGATTAAAATGCGTCCCGATCGGCTTCATCCGACAAGAAAGTAAAGAAAGATTCTCGAGCAACAACAGTGAGCTCCGGGGGAGAATCGCGTCGAAGAAATGCCGAGCGTCTCCATTCTCTGTGTCTCTCTCACTCTCTCTCTCTCTTTCTCTCGCTAGCTTCATCACTTCTCGTGACAGCATCCGAAGAAACCAGTTTCGCCCGGCGCGAGAGCGCGGCGGCATCTTCGCGCTTTGATTACACTTTTTGCCGCGTCCACGTATTCAATTATGGGTTATCGACTGGCGAGTTAACTTCAACCTTTCGCGAGTTGACTGCGGGACGATCCGGGACGGCATTCACGATCGCGTCGATGGCGCAACGTAAACGGCGAATATCTGCTCCGTCAGAAGCGTAGCATCGAATCACGCTTGCTCCGAGCGAGAGATCACGAGCAGCGTGACTGCCTTTGAAATGGTACATGATTGTACTTCTCGTCTCGAAAAGTTCGAATTAATCGACCATTAGGTGGATCTCTTTCGCACATGCGAGACGCTGGCGGGTCTCTCATTTACCAAACGAGCGATACCAACGATGTAGCTCCGATCGCATAAAGAACAATCCGCGCACCGGCGCGCGCTTTGACGTCGATAATTTTTATCGCCGTTCCCGTTCTCGGCGACAAGAGACGCACCTCGACGACGCGCTCGATGTTGAAATAAGAGTCGTTCCGCACGATAATTTGGTCACGTCATCTCATCGGGAGATCCGCGTCGCTACGTTTATCCCGGGGTTATTCCGATTCGCGTTTCACGCCCGCTTCTGGTGCTAATAGGTGCCTCCCTCGCGCGATCCGTTCTTCCTCGAACGTTAATTAAACCGCTACGCACCGTGTAGCGCGGCACACGTTACACTGTGTGTTATCGCGTCCGCTTGCAAGGAGGCGCGACGCATCGAAAAACGGATTCGCGTAAGAAGCGAGTATAATCCACAGTTCCCGAATGGAGCGTAATAATATAGCTGGTGGACGAGACTCGGCGGGAAGAAAATGAATCCGTAAAATGTGTGAAATTTGCGAGGTGAACTTATCGCGAGGAAAGAACGTTATGATTTCAGAGCGGGCGGTTGCGACTTTCCCCCCGCCCCTCAGGCTACGCTCCCCCGGCTCGATACTTCACGCTCCGCCGGGTATATTTATGATATAATGGTGTAATATATATATATATATATATATATATGTACAATCGCGGCCGACGCGCGAATCGTCATTCACGCCCGATGCGCGAATTTGCATCTCAGCAGCGACGTGGCGTGCGCTTACGCGCAAAATCTCGCGGTTCAGATCCGCGACCGGAAGCGCGCGACTCTCTTCTCTCTCGGCGTGTACACTTTGTCAGCCCATAAATATGCAAATCGACGCGAGTATGCCGATGACAAGGAGGATTCTTAAGGCGCGTGTACACTCAGCGCACGAACAGAGGAACGAACATCGAATCTTATCGACAGACTTTTTCCACGAAATATACATTTTACCGATTTACAGCTCGTAACTCTGACCCCCCTTCCCCTTCCCCTCAGTAACTATCGACCACTTCTCAGTGATAATTAACCGATCGTGCTTTAGAGAGCGACAGCGAATGTTCGCATTCGCTATTCGTTCGCTCTCACGCAGGGTACACCCCCACCTTTACGCGTCTCCGGCCGAGGCGTGAAATTTGCCGGCCGAGGGAAATTGCAAGCTCACGGTCGGAGGACGGAAGTTGAGATTCCGAGTTAGGCCCGCTCCGGAAAGAAGTGTCCCGCGCGCTCGGTTAATTCGGCCCCTTTGCGCCGAACTAACTTGCCCCTCCTCCCTCTCTCGAGTCGCGCCTTTCACCAGCTTCTTCCTCCTGTAATTCGCGTCTCTCATTACGATGCCCGTCCCGTCTTGTAATACGAGGTTTCCAGCCAGCCAGAGAGAGAGAGAGTCGGCAACCTCCTCTCGCCCAGGTCCGTTCGTAATCCCGGAATGAAACTTGTAACCGTAGTTGCCTGGCACCGTGGGTTATCGTGACGCGATGCCTCGAAGCGGAAGAGATACACGACGAGACGGCGAGACCCTAAGACCTTGAGAGGAATGTCCGATTAAATGACGTCTGGGTCGGCGCAGCGTTCTCTCCTCGTCGTCGTCGTTTCCCTACGGCGCGTAGCGGCGCTTCGCCAAAGCGATACCGGGCACGGTTAACTTTCGGCCGAGTTAGCCGATATAAAGTTGGCCGGGGTATCGCGCGCGCACTTCCGCCGCTAATTTCGAGAGAACGGGGGTAGTTCTCGGCTTAGCCCGGCGGTATCGGCGCGGCCGATCGCGGGCTGCCGCCCGAGAATCGGAGTTAACGATACGACGGCGCGACGAGACTCGCAATAATACCGCCGCGCGCGCGGCTCGAAGAATCGATCTTGAATTTTGCGCACCGAACGGCGAGCCGTTCCCGATCGCTCGTGAAACATTCAGCTCGTCGCATATCACGTGCCGATTTAAGAGCGGCCGACGCTTCCGCAGTACTCGCGATCGACTTTCCAGCGTGTCCTTCTCGACCAAATAGAGGATAGATCGCACGGTTTTCGATGACACCTCAATTATTATTGCCGCACGAACGTCACAAAGTACAATACAGGATACATGTTTTCCGACCAGTGTCTTTGTTTTTCTTTTTTACATCATCCTTTCCTTCTGTTTTCCTCGCTTTTCAAAAACTGATGAAGATTCCATTGTCCGCCGACACCTGAGTGATTAGCGGATTAATCGGTAAAAAGAAAAAAAAAAAACGCGGGAGAGCAGCAACAGCAGCACCGTGGTGTCGGCGTCAATTGTGACGGGCGAGTCAACGACTCCTCGCGAAGCGTTAATCCGCATTCGACGGCAGTTTTAGCTGGCCGCCCGCGCTCGTGTTACGTGCGGTATGACCGATATCGCGGGTAAACGCGCTGGTCGCGCGCGCGAGGGTGCGCCGGCCGAAAATCGTTACATTTTCAACGGCGACGTAAGCTCGCGCGTCCTACCGCGCTCGTTTCAGTCAAGCCGATGAATTATTAAATGTCCAGGTGTTATTTCACTAATTACCGGGCATAATCACGTGACAAATGTCACGATAAATGAAATTTCCCGGATGAGTAATAACAGATGCTCGCGTGTGTCGGTGTGTGAGTGTGCATTTCCGCGCCTGCGAATTTACACGCTGACGCAGTCCCATCGCGGCGGCCAGACGCGCAATTAAAAAGGTGAGCGATCGAAAATGTCACGTAACGCTCGCGATATCTTATCATCGATTTTAACGTATCGGCACGTACAGCAGCAGCGGTGAACTTGAAAGTGGCCATTTTATCCAGCGCCCCTTGTAGGAAGGCCATAACATACACCGAGGGAATTTATTTAGTTGACGAAAACAAAATTCTTGTTTGGATATGGGCAAACAAATGTTTTGCTTGTGAGCGCTAAGGTTTGATTTTCTGAATCAAAGATTTGGTTCTTTGATACGAAAATGAAACAAAGTTTCGTTCGGGGAACCAAATTTTGGTTCTCACACGCGAAGCATTTATTTGCCTATATCCAAGCAAGAATTTTGTTTGAGTCAATTAAATACATTTCTCAGGGTATCTTTAAAACCGATAAGAATTCTTAATACTGAGGCAAAGTACAAAATGTATACGTATCTTCTGCTGTCATTCAGTTTCCTGAAAATATTACAGGCAAGTACGCGAAAAAAAAAGTGAAATACAGCTCGTACAGTATCGCACGTCGCGTTAATAGAAAATGACGATTTAGCTGTAACGCGCGAGAAAATATGATCCTTCGCGAAGATGTTGCGCGCCCACCGCCTCGGCTAATTTGTTCCTTCGACCGGGTTGCCAATCGAGATATCACGCGTCATCTTATTTCATTTCGTACTGCGCTCAGCGATGAGCCGATCCGAGTCGCGGCGCGCCTCGGCTGCGCCAATAAAACCACGTGAAGCCGCGACGTTCTAGAAACGAAGGGAGGATAATCCGTTTGAAATTAACCTTAAATCATCCCTTCCCTCTAATCCGAGCCGGGGGACAGGCGGAGGAAGGGAAGAGGCTCGTGAAATGGTCGATCGAACCCAATCGAGAGATCGTAATATCTCCGCCAGATATCTGTCGAGGAAGCGACCAGTCATGGCGCCGAGCAGCGTCCACCCTTTTTTTCCCTGCCCTCCGGGCAAACGAAGGTCGCCGGGATCGATTTGCCTCTCCTTTGAAACGGCCAAATCGTCGGAGCCGGCCGGAACCCGGTGCTCCCCGTCCCGGCGGGATAATGGATGTTTACCCATCACGTGACAATGTCCGCCGTCGCGCGTCCTGCCTGCTCGCCGGAAGCCGAGGAAAACTGTCTTGCCAAGAAAAAAAGGAGAGCAAAGGGGAGCGCGAAGGAAGCGAGGGGGGGAGGGTGCTATACGTGTTCCGCGACGTCGTCCATCTCAGCCGGATGGGCGAGTCTTGTGTAATTATCAGCCGACGAACTGTAACTGATTGCGCTAAAACAATTAAGGAACGTGACTCGGTGCCTGAAATCCTCTCCGAGAGGACGCGTCAGACGGACGTACGTAGGTACGTACGTATGTTCGTTCGTATGTATAGCAAAGAGAGAGGAAGAGAGAGAGAGAGAAGGAGAAAGAGGGGAAGGAGGGGCCTTATCCACCGGAGATCTTATCCCATTATGCTCGACTGAGTTCTGGGCCCTCATCCATCCCGGAATGTCTCGCACCGTTTTCCCGAGACGATTTGGGAAGAATGCAGGTTCTAATGGACGGCCCGGCGCTCATTCTCCAACGTAGCCCCGCAACTCCCCTTCAAGATTACACGCCCGCTGATAAAGTTATTAAAACGTACCAGCGATTTTCTAGCTTGGCTGCCGGACGACGCCCTTCGCTTGCGTCATATCGACCCTTCGCGATCCTACGTCGAGTCTGACTAGACGTGGCATTTAATATCGTCGGTCTAATGAGAAGGAGAAAGGGGCAGACAAGGAGAGAGGGAGAGAGAGAGGGGTGAAGAGATACGTTCGCCTCGTCTCGATTGCTCGTACGCTACGCATTCGGCTGACATTACAAAAATAATATGCCGCAACGGGAAGTTAAAACAGAAGCGCGGTATCGCGCGATTATAAATTTCGAGCGCGTCAATATTCATTTTAGGCGGATAACGATAGCATAAGATCTATTTTATAGCGGCCGATAAATCCTTTATATTGATCAATATAGCGCGATCGGTCTCGCATTAAATAACAATATTTACGATCAAACGTACCGCGGCAATAAAGATTAAACAATCGAAATGGGCAGGCCGAGGAAGCCTTTATCTCCGGTCGGAAATTTCCAAAGCCAAATTGCGAGGCGGCGGCGGTGCGCGCGAGCCCGCTATTAATGCGTATGTATACGTACATAATCTATAAATCGCATGTGTTTAATGAATTTTTCGTTAATATCGCCAATTCAATCTGCAAATAGAGCCCGGTCCCGTTTTGTCGCGGGCGCAATTCGAATTTATAACTCGCCCGGCGCTTTGACGTATCGCGCCGCATTGGTTGTTTGCACGCGCGTTGGCGGACGCGCGTACGAATATACGTATGCGTTTGACTACACGGGCATTCGGGTATCGTATCCATTACGTCGCACAGTGGCTGCCGTCATGGAAAATATTGACGACTTTTATCGCGGTCGTCTCCGACGAGGGGAAATGGACACGTCTACGTTGCGCGCCGCTAATTGGAAAAGAATAAAACAAAAGAAGAAAGGGAAGAAGATCGATCGTGCGCGAATGACGATAATAAAACATCAATTATAGATCGGTCGATCGGTTCCTTTGTTAGGCGCATCTTTTTTATTTATAACAGTTATATTATGGCATCGATCCGTCCTTTCAAGTTTAACCTACCAGAAAGTCGGGGATCTTATTGTTAGATTGTTACAGAATTGCGTTGCTATACTCCCTTGGTGAGATCGAAATATCTATGCGCCGTTAAATTATAGAACATATTCTATAATTTTCGAGCTATTTTTGCGGTTTTCTATCAAATTTGGAACGAGTAAAGAAGGATCATGTCCCGTGATGTCACGGTGATATCGGGGTGAGTTTTTATTCTTTACATGCGCTATATAAACACAAGTTATCGCGTTATTCTCAGCGCGAGATTACCGTTGCCGCGTTATTAATCGCGCGTTATGATATGCGAGCAATTTTCGTGCTCGCAGGATAATCTTGCCAACTTAGGTAATTATACACAAAGGGTAAAATTAACCGCGTGTCATCCTCACTTAATTAAATTACTTCCCTAAGATTAATCGCCTCCTCCGCATCTCTCCCGCGTTGCTTAATACATCATCCGTGTGGATTCGAGCGTTTCGAAACGATGCTTATCGTTAAATAAAGACCGCGTTATGCGCGGACAAACGAAACGATTAGCGATACCTCGCGAGCAATTAGTAATCGAGTTGCGGTATCGATTAAACGGATCGGTCGGCATAAAAATTTCCCAGAGTTACGTTTTTCACGGTGCGCGCACAGTTACCAATTTGAAATCGAGTATCGCCATTCAGTCGTAATGAAATACGCAGCGAGATAAAAGATTCGTTTATCTCTTAATTATACACACACACACACACACACACACACGTGCGCACTTACATCCGTTCGAGTTACTTACCGGAAAAAAGATTTGATTATCTCTGAATTAAATATACGCACACGCATCCGCCCGAGAGTTGCCGCTCATACTCCCGCTTGAATAATTAAGATATCGAGAGATATCGTCGGCGCGACGCACGTAACCGCTGCGGCGGAGACAGAAAGAGAAACAGAGAGAGAGAGAGAGAGAGAGAGTACTCAATACGCCGTCGCACAGCAGCGTTTCGTATCGGCGGCCGTGTTCGCGAATTTTCCCTACGCTGACCTTGTTCTCCCGGCCGGCGGTATTTTCCGGGGAAATCGTGAGCCGCCTCGCAGCCGGTGTTTAACGTCGGCCCGTCGATGACAATTTATTATTACGGGCTGCGCGCCGCGTAATCTGCGTCACGTTTTACAATTTGCCAGCTTTCTCTCGTCCCTCTCTCGCCGCGTATCGCGCGCCATCCCTTCCGTTTCGCCTGCGATGCCCGCCGGCGAAACATGGCGCCCGCGTATATGCGCGAACCCTTTAATTACGCTTTTATCTGATGCATGGCGTAATGATGTTGCAAGTGCGCGGCATCGCGATGTATAACACGGCCGACGGTCGAGCGCGCGCGCACGATACACACGCATGAGCGGGTGCAACACGAGGCCCCGGGCTGTGTTGGCGAACGACGACGGCGGTGACGACGTGTCGACGAAATTAAGGGCTCGCAACATCCGGAAGCGGCGCGACCAAACCGATCCTTTTACCGAGCTTCGTGGCAAACATGCGTTCGAGCCCCCTTCCTACCTCCCTTCGTACCTCGGAGCGAGGATCAGGCCAGAGACAACGTCGGTCCCGTCCGTCTATCGGCTGAGCAAAGAAAGATTATGTTTCGGCTACGGTCGCTGCGATTAACGGCGACCGGCCCCGCCGTCATTGGACGTACACACCGACGCTGACGTTTGCGCCCGACATTTTGCCATTCACTCGTGCGGCCACGTGCACGGGCAAAATTGATCGAACGCCACGAATCCACGTCTTCGTATTGCAACATTAACGAAGCTTTAATGTCGCTGCGAGCGTTGCAGACGTTACTTCTGAGAAGCATCGCGGGCATACGCGGGGATACACAGTCGCGAACGACATCTCGTTCTGAAAGATTAAACGCGCTCGCCACGCTCGCGCGGGACGCGTTAAATATTAATTTCGCTGAATATCGACGTTACGTGTACTGATCTTACACACCGCTCCATTATCGCTGTCGGCAGACGTGTTTATGATATCTTTAGTCGATAAGATTGCTATTTGTTAAGCTAATAGAGAGAAAAGCGACAGTATTCGAGATTCTTATCGCGGATAAGTAACATACAAAGTGATTCGGTATCGGTGACATGCGATTCCGCAGCTAACTCGACATCGTGGCAGCCAAGTTGCACGACAAGTTCGATGCTAACTTGCACTTTCCATTTCACGTCTAATAACCGTAGTGCCTGCATCCTTATCTTTCTTTCTCCGAGCTGTTCCCCTCGACCGTCATTATTTTATCTTATTTCTTATTTGCGCGTGTCGGCTCTCGCAACACGTGTAACTCATGTGCCGCAATATCGCGTCCCCCCGCATCACGATGGTGCTAAAGTTGCCGGACAACTATCTTTTATTCTAGTAAGTTCAGCCTCTCTCGCTGTTGACGCTTCCTGCCCTTCATAATGAAAAATCTGTTTACGCTGGGGCATGTACGAAAATATTTCGTTCATCGCTCGCGTGTTATTCTCAATAACAGCCGAAAATGCAAGGTACACTCTTTTTGAGATGTATTTTTCTACAGCTTAAACATTTTTATTTATTATTCGAAATAAGTGACACGTGATATTCGCGAGCTCGAAATAAAATAGAAGCTCGTGCGAGAGAGGTATTTGCGAAACAGTTCTCGCCTGAAGAATATCGTGTTTTAATACACCGCCTCCCCCAGCGGCCTCTACTTATTCGTTCGATTTTTCCCCCGTTTCCCAGGATTAAACATTGAATCACGTATCGCACATATATTTTTTATAGACACACACGATACCGAGGTAATTAGCGGTACATTTAATAACGCCTCTGTTCGTCGCTACGCCAAAGCGAGAACGTTGAACAAAAGCGTCTGAAAACGATCCGCTCGCTTAATTCTCGAGCCATCGTTTTATCATTCGCGGCGCAATGGTGGCATTAGTGCGCAAGAAATAACTGTGCGTAGTATTGATCGACCGTGTGATCGTTACCGTTATTCTCGGAAGAACCAATAACCGCCGTTCGCAATTGGCCGGGTAACCGCTACTTGAAACGTTTAGCTTTTTACTTTCTTCTTCCTTATCTCCGACAGTTTCTTCCTGCTTCCCCGATATAAAGGGCGCGATATTATTTATCTTAATTGCCAGCTTCACGGATAAAAGAATATTTTCTCTCGGATTCATCTAATATTTATCGGCGAGAGGCTGGCAAAACCTTCTTCCTCGTATAAGTTATTTCATTATTAATACCTGCTCGGTCGCTCGAGCAGCTCGGCGAAATGATTTCCAAATTTCGCGGTGATCCAGTCGAAGCTGCGAGCTTAATGAATTCAAGCTCTATTTACTCGAGTAATTAAAATGTTCTCTCGCGGGTGCCTTCCTTTCCCGTTTTATTAAAATATTACTTTTTGCAATTTAAGTTTCTATCATTTGCACGCTGCGCTTCCTCTCTTTCTCCCATTCCCTCTGTCAGCTGCATGTCGCTTACTTCCTTTTGCAAAATATTTGCATGCGACGAACACTTTGCGCCGTCAGTGCGGTCGGCTTTGCCTTTGGGGAACACCGTCTCATACGAAACTAATTCTCTCGCGGGCTCTGCAAATCCTTCGGTTCAGAGGAAAACATCTTTCCCGCTTACGTTTCTCCTGATCCCTGTTTTCCCAGTGTGGTAACGAGGACAAGTCGTTCCTCGTTAAGGGGAAAGCCTTGGGAGTAGAAGGGTCTCGAAGCAACCGGTGAAGCCGGTATCCGCGGAATCCTCGGCGAAAGGTTGCCTTTATTCCACCCTTTTCGTACTTTGTTTCGACTCTTGCTATTTTCTTCGCTTCCCTCCATCCTTCCCCCTCTTCGCCCCCTCACTCTCCCTCTCTCCTCGCGGCCTCTATTATATCGATCCGCTGGCGTTTATTTTTCCGATGTAGCAGCGGTATGGTGATCTCCCCGTTTTACGAGATGTAGTATCGAGCGTATTCTAAAATTGAAAGCCGATCGGCAAAAACAATAGCGATGAATTCGCAAATAAATATAAAAATAGAGCTTTCGGCTCTTCTCAAATTTAATCGAGCGGTTCCGTGCGGGGTGTGCATTCGTGTCGATGGATATTTGCCAAGAGTGAACGATAGTTTCCGTGAATTTGTGCTTCCGAAGAAAACAGGCAGGTAACAACCCGTCGTCGCGCGCGGCTATTACACTCGCGACACGTGAAGTACGCATACTTGACAATTCCGCGCCTTCTTTTTTCCTTTTTTGCTCATATAAGAATGGGACAGCCACGGCACGGAGGTGGACGAGAGCCGAAGGTGGGACCGTCGTGATTTTCGCTCGTCGGACAACGCGTCATCTGCATAATGCGTGGTTTGTCCACCCGGGTTCCCAGGGAAGCACCGTGCAGGTGTAACGGAGATGCGGATCGCTTCGCGCGAAAGCGCCGTGGATATTCGTAGCACGCCCTGTCGTCCATTATCGTTGCCCGAACACGTTTTTCACGAGGCGATCGCGGCATCTCCCGCCTTTCACACCTTTCTGGCAGATAGGTGGGTAGGTATAGATGGTAGGTAGGTGGGCAGGCAGGTAGACCCCCTCTCCCCCGCTTGGGTTGCTCAAACAAACGCAAAAAAAGTGGACGCTTAAATATTTCAGGTGAATCGCGCGCGATAACGATCCGCGCGCACGAAAGCCGACGGCCCCGCGCGCGCACGACGCGCTGGAATTTCACGTATGATATCGCTATGTAGATTACATTTGCCGCGGCGAACCGACAGTTTTAACGTTGGATTTAATTATGCAATAGTTGGCCCGAAGTTGCAGCGGCAGTTCCCGCGGAGTTACAGCGATATAAGTCACGGGGATGGAGAGGTGGGGGGAGCGGAGGGGGGCAATGAATTTTGATGTACGAGGTTTTTCGGGCGAAAACAGAAATTCTCACACGAACATATGGCGGCTCGGAGCCGGCGGGGAAGCGATATCTCAGGGAAACGTGGCGTAGGTTGATGTTAAACTTGATTTCGGTTTTCGTGGAAAGTTCGGCCGGGAGTTCGCTACTTCTAGGAGTAATTCATAACTTTTACCGCGGCCCAGTGTTCAATAACGTCTGTTCCGCTAGCGGTTCATACTGATAATTCATTTTAAAACAGCTCATAACTAAAAGCCAAAGGACCGCGATGGAATACAGCGTCCGAGAACAGTCAGTGCTAAATCAGAAAACTTCCGAACGCAAAAGGAAGGAATCCCGCGAAATTGCATTAGGGCAGTCATTATCCTCCTCTGATTGCGGCCGAGGGGCCTCTAGAAATTGCACGGAGTAATGGATATTCAAGAACGCTCCCACCTCGTCATACCTGGTCCCCGAAGTTAAGAAAAACTTGGCTCGCCTCGTAATTCCGGTGGAATCCGCCGCGCCGATTCGCCGCGATCTTGCTCGCCCATTTCTTTCCGATGATCGTTCCGGGATGAAGGGGCGAAAAATCGTGCGGCGTTACGGAGTGCGAGATACAAGGGGCGATCGATATGCCGACGTACATAGCCGACAGAGAGAAAGAGAGAGGAATGACCGAGACAGAATTTTCCTTCGGCTCTTCGACGAAAGGCGGTAATCGTAATAACTACTTCTCACCTCACCCCCGGGTTTCAGCCTGGAACGCTATCCACTCCACGTAAACACCAGCATAAATTCCAGAGCAGCCCTCTTCGCCGTTCTCCACCCATTCACGTTACACATCTCGGCCATCTCGCACCGGCGTTAACCGTTACCGGACGACCATCGTGTGTTTCTCACCCTCTACTTAGCCGTCCCGCTCGCTTCTTTCTGGAGGCGAAACAAACGAACGGACGGACACAAGGACAGATGGTTTTCCATTTCTCCGGTCGATTTTGGCCGATAATGACGACAACAGTGGAAAATCGTGAGAGCCATTAGCCCGGTGATTAATGACGCGCTTATGATCGAACAGGAGAGAGCACCGCGTTTCTCGCGCCTCGATACTCGCGATTTTCGGAATCTGGGTTTTTCTTTCATACCACCGACGGACGGACGGACGTTATTGTGAGGGAGTCCGCGAGAATCGCGGTAATAAGAGACGCGGGGGACCATTATTCACGCGGGTGTCTTAGCGAGCGAGTGATTCGCCGGAATACAAAAGGCCGCCCCCGTGGTATGCGATTCCGCGAGAATGCCGAGATTATTTATTAAGCTGCGGAGGATAAAAGCACACGGCTGAGAATCGTACGACGATGCTCGCGCATGCCAGCTCGCCGTATCTTCGATCGAGCATTCCCCGCCGTAGATACATATTCCTCTGTCTAGTTTTTTTTTCACCTATTTCTCGAGCAGCCAGTTTAATAAATCCCGACGGCCGAGTGTAACGATCGAGGTCAGTGCCAAGTTTCCTTGGCACATGCCCCGCTCGTGCGATAATGTTTCTTCTCGGCCTCGAATAATTACAAAATGTGAGCGTTTATCGTCTCAAAGGGAGGAGACGCTCTATCCAACGGATGCATCCGGGCGTCCCGCCGTTGTATATCGATCGTCGTTAAAGGCCGATCGCGTATAAAGACGGGAAATTAAACTAGTTATCAAAGTACTGAAAGGGAAAGAGGGGGAGGGGGGGG
>NW_014555567.1:959947-1050817 GCF_001313825.1 Dinoponera quadriceps
GGGGGGGGGGGGGGGAGAGAGAGAGAGAGAGAGCGTGCAATTAAGATATCCGAATTGGAGTTCGTTCGCCGGCTCTCGCGGTATAACCGATTGCCTTTGTGGCATCTGTCGAACGACGGTAAAACCCGATTTTCAGATTACGCGGTTCTATTGAGAGACGCGAGAGAGCGGTGGTCGAGAAGACGAGGAGGCGATGTGACTGACAGGCTTCATGGTTTATTCGACAAGTCGGAGAGCACACAGGGCAGCCTATAACATCGTATCCAGCTTGCGCTCTGGGTTAACAGCCTGGGTGTCCGACGATGTACCATGATGCATGACGCGGTGTCGGGTTCCAATTCGCCGGGCATCCATGAAAGCAAGCTCTGTGCGCGATGTAAAATATCGGCGATTCGGGATGAAACGAAGCACGCGCGTCGGCTCGTGTGCATGTGGTAGATGAGAACCGGCGATTGCGTCTCTTTGAACGATTACTTTCGGCTTGGTGTGTAAACCAACGGTTTTGCGGCCGGCTCTGACACACGCGTTCGCGCGGCCGAATTGTTAATGTGAAAATCCGGACGCGCGGAAGGATTCGCGGCCGATTCTTCCGAGGAGTCGGGGGAAACTCGCGGGAGGAAGAGGTTCCTGAAATATCGAAGGTTCAAGGCAAAACGTATCCTCGTTCGCTTTGGCGTAATTAATGACCGGCGCCCGTTGTTATTCCGGGACAGATGTTCTATTCTATGTTCTCCGGGGTGTCTTTTTAAATGAATATTAATCCGACGTGTACGATCGATGACCCGGCGAATCGATCGCGCACCGGTGCGCCTCGTGAAATCGATTCGACCGATCGCGGCGCACCGGTGCGTTGAGCGACGCTTGAAACGTTTACGAATCCTGGGAGCAAAAAAAAATACGTTAGCAGCGGTTTATATTTTATCGGTGGCAGTTACGCGCTCGTGTAAATGTTAGATCAGTGCCGCGTCGATTAAACTGCGCGTAACTTCACTTCCGAAGATGCGGAAAACCTTAGGTAAATATAGCGATGACCATCAATTATGATTGGCTCCGGTGTATTCACGTAATTAGAACGCATGAACGTTATTAAATATTGTTTATCGTCCCGTAACCATTCGTGCCGTCCCGCGTGCACGGAATCGCGTAATAAAATTTCACGTAATCACGACTTGATGTATGAAATTTGCTAAAGTATTAAAATAGCTGTTAACATAGCGACAGAATACCTATTAACGCAGCACCGAAATATCATTTCACAGAGTCATTGGCCACGTTTGATTCGTTTGGTCATTGGCCACATTTGATTTGTCAGTTAATAATGTACTAATGAATGCATAAAGGGTTGGTACGATGCGTTTCATACACACACACACGCGCACTCACACTTGTTAGCGGTTCGTAACAGCTATTAATGATCTTTATAGAACTATGTTTCTCTCTCTCTCTCTCTTTATCTCTCTCTCTCTCTCACGTATGCGAGAAGTGTGTGCAAGTGACAGCTATTTTGGGCGAGAGAAGATCGCTTTGATTTTAGATAGGAAATGAAATTACTACCACAGTTGGTAGCTGCGCAAATCGCCTTACGTATAGGCACGTATTACGTAATGCAGCGTAATATTTAAGTGTACGTACCATTTGCGAAAAAGAGAACGCAACGCGAGTTACCGTTTGAACGAAAACATTTATATGAAGATATTTGACGTCGAAGTCGGCTCGGAATGAGAGATAGGAAAATAACGATACGGGGATACTAGGTAGAAACATTCTTAGACAGTCAAAGCGGATTTAGGATGGGTACCTTCGCAGATACTACCTACTCGATGAGGATTAGGAAGTGATTTGCAGGCGATTGCCGATAGCGATGGAAACACGAAAGCCGGAATTTATCGTGATTGGAGGGAGTTCTCGTAGTCATGAAGCTTCGAGGGCTGTTATCTCGTGCATGCACTGGTGTGTACGCACGAACTACCAGTTTTCATGAACACACTCGTGAGCGCGCTCCGTGACGTAAGTACGTGCTCTCATTCTTCCGGGACATATTTATCGTTATGTGCAATATCCTCTTTCTCCGCGAGCACGCTCTCTCTTCGAGATACCTTAACAGCAACGGCGAGTAAATTGGGAGTACACGTGATAAATACAAATAGCGGAGGGTAATCAGCTCCGCTGGAGTTGGTTCTCGCGACTTGCTTAATTAGCGAGTGTCGCGTTTAAACCGGGTGAGTATCGTGTTCGTACGTCCGTTTACTCAATCTCGCAGGAACTTACGCTTCCTGATGAAAGCGGGAGAGGGGGATAAAAAGAGGGAGAAAAAGCAGTTCGATTTCCGATCGGCGTGGAATTTCTCGCGCTCCCGTGAAATCCCGTCGGATTCATAAGAGCGTAACGACCCTGGCATTCCTCCCGCCCCACCATCCCGTCGAGAGCGTCGGCTTTCGCGCGTTCTCTCCAAGATCTTACGCGCGTTCACACATCCGCGCCTGGACCACGGCGGCGATTACGGGCGCGACTCATTAGCCGCGCCGGTAAATCATCGCGGTCCCCGCCGCGACAGAGCCGGAGAACGGAAGAAACGCGCCGAATGTGGGAGTCGGAGCGGAAACGCGCGGCGGTGCGAGTGAGAGGCGGCGAGCGGTTGAAGGGACCAGAATGAGAGGAACGGCGCGAGCGTGCCCGAGAACAGCCGAGCGCGAGCGGAGTCGGCCGAAACAACCGCGACGGTTCGTCGCGATATTCAATGGTTTCAGTACCGAGCCGCCGCGGGTCAGGACTCGATGTGGCTTCGTCGTAGGGGAGCTTTATCCGTCGCTCATCTCGATGACAAACTGTGCGCACGGGTGATCCATGAATCAAAATCGGCGCGGAGTCGCCGGAACGCCCGGTCGATCGCCTCGATGTGCTCCGCGAGTGCCGACCGATGACCCGGAAGTCGCGACTTTTCGAAAACGCGTTCTCACCGCAGAGGGCTGTTTCGCTTCTCTCTTCCGTTCCCGTCAGTGTTCAGGTGCGTCGAAACTACCGTAATTAATCCGAAAGTGCGAGACCGACGCACGTGACCGGCCCGCGACTCTTCGCATCGACCGCGCGCTGTCGTTCGGGCCACCCCCGATGTCACTGTCTTCCGCGTAAGATCGAGCCGACGCGAGTGCGTGAACGCACGTGGTCTCTGTGCTTTTCACGCGCGTAAAAGGAAAGATCGGCCGCGTTCCGTGCGCCGAGTAAATTCCGGTTCGGCCGTCTCCACCGTGCTTGTGAGCAGCGATACGCGTGGTGGTCGAAACTTGCTTGGCCGTGTTGAAATCGATAGTACACGCAGTGCCGATTGGTATCGCGATTAACTTTGCCCGCGACGCGCGTTCGTACACCTGCGGTTCATCACTCTCTCGGCTGCCGCTCGGCTAGATCGATACACGCCGGAGCGGTACACAGACGGGAATACGGAAAGTACACTCAGTGGTGCGATGACCCAGACGATGACTTTCGTTCCGTGACCAACGGGCATCGGTGGGCCGAAATTTCCGACGTACGGGCGCGATCGCCACCGGCGAGACGAGAACAGCCAGCCACACGGTTTCCCCGGCAGAAGCGACTGCTTTATTCCACTCGATCGCTCATGCGCGGTTCAGGGGAAATCGAAGCGATCTGCGATTCGAGCCGAGTGATATCCGCCTTGCGAGCCTTGCGACTCGGAGCGCATTAAGTCTACTTGTTTTCAAGCGCATCCGCATTCTGCTGATCGGACCTCGCAGGGGGGAAGAGAGCCACTCGACGATCGCTCGGAAACGGACGCGCCCTGTAAATTCCCCAGAGTGCTCCGGAAATTTATCGGACTTGTAAGTTGGCCGCACGCGCGCGCTCGCTCGAATCTACTTTGCACGTTCGGTCCTGACGGATATTTTATTTCATTTCGCGGTGGTTCGCCGCGATCGAATGCGGAAATCGCGACAGGCGCCGAGACAGAAGCTCTCGCGGATCCACCCTGCAGAGAAGGCCGCCGCTGCAGCAGCCCGGACAATAAAACTACAATCGCCACTCGGAAGCTGTCAGCGGAAGCTTCGCTCCGTTACGGATCCGTTTATCCGCACAAATCCAGCGATCATCTGCTCGTCCAACACGTCTGTGAAATCCTATGGCAGCAACAAATTTACCTAACGGAGAACGCATCGATCATGAAGTAGGAGGAAGGATAACAAACGGCGTCAACGGCCCGGAGCGAATAAAGTTTCAACTGCTCGTAACCTCCGTTTAAAGAATTACGTTCCATCGGGATCGATTGGAAAACAAATTTGATCGAGAGAGAGAGAGAGGAGAAAGGGAATACGACCCATTGGAAAAATCGGAAAATCTACCGGGAGGACGCTCGCACGCTCGAATCGTTCGCGGAGATCTTCAACGAAGGACGATGAGATAGACGAAGGTCACGCTAGACAGAATGACAACACCGAGTGGCGATAACATACTCCGTCGTTAGGAGTTCCGTGTTTCATTCTTGAGACGTCTCGAACTACAAATAGCTGGCGTCTCATTAAACGAAGACAGGTAGGTGAGCGACGAGCGGCGAAGAGGGGACGGCTACGCATCGTTCGTGTTGGTTCGCGGCGAACAGCAACGACGACAAAGGGTGGCGGACGATGTGGACGGCGGCGCGATGCAGCAGCAACAACACCGGCGGCATCAGCAACGGCATCAACGGCGAGAGCGGCAGCGGCGTCGGGGGTTGCAATTAGTGTCGGCTCGCAACGGGCGCGCGACTACGTAACGACTGAAGAGGGGTGCGAGCAGGGTCGGCCGTTAGGGGGTCGAGAGTGTGTGCAGTGCGCGTGAAAGGGGGACAAAATGTGGTGGCGGTGGAGTGTCGTGACGACGACGACGATGCTGGTCTTGGCAGCCGCCACGGCGTACTCGCCGTCGGTGGAGCTATCGGATCTGGATAAGCCGAGTGAGTAATGCTGCCCGTTACGTCACACTGCTTATACCTGATTTACAACCGGGCTCAACCCTTTCGCTACGGCGAAATCGGGAGGTGAGATGAGGCGCTTGTGGCCAACAAGTCAGCGACGCGATCGACACTGGTGTGTCGATAATAGTTCTGACGGATTAGAGAGAATTGGGAGGATCGGCTAATGGAATTCGAGTAAACCCAAAGCCCATCGCGATTCCCTTGGCTTCGAATAGCTTCAAACAGTGGAAACTTATCGCGCGAAAAACGTAGCAGGATGTTTCGTTAAGAATGTAACGCCTGTGAAATTTTTCAAACGGCTTCTCTCTCTCTCTCTCTCTCTCCTTTTCGCTCTCTTCCTCTATCGATCGTTCTCTTCGCGGCGAAAGGGTCGTTGGGCTCGGGTTCCGAATCCTGCCGTAGAGCGTATTTCGCGAGTTGAAGGTCGTGACACGACGAATTAAATCAAATCTCCACTCCAAATCTCTCTCGTCACGAGGCTGTTGGGAACTTTAAACAGCGGATTATTACCGTCGACCTCATCCGAGGAAGTTTCGCTCGACCGCGCGTCCCGACGCGCTCCCCCGGCGAACGCCGACTCCTCGAAACTCGCGCGGCGTAGTCGATGAAGGGAATATAAATGGAAAGGTGCTTCTGAATATCATTAGCGGCGTTCCCCGGTGTCCCATAATTAACTGGCTGCTTCGCACCCACCGAAACCGTCCTTGAGGCGTACGTTCGGGACGACGTGTGTGCATCGTCGCCGCTGCGCGCTGCGGCTACTACCTCAACATGTTACAATACCGCCGCTTCGACTTTATCGGCGGTGTCGTGTCGCTCGATGTAAATCATAATTGTAGGAATTTTATTCCGGCTGCGTGCGCGCGCGAGGTCGGCGCATATCATTAGCGCGATATAGGAATATACCGTTCCTTGATTAAAACGACTCGCGTTATTACGCGAGTCGTATTAATTCCGCCGGTCGCGCGATTCCCGAGATAACGCGGGGAAAAGCAGATACCTCCTCCGTAAGATACGCGATTTTTCAGCAATTATGCAAATCCCCTACAATCTACGGCATTATTCAGATTCTAATTCTTGAGTGCTCATTTAGAAGCGCGCGCGCGCGCGCGTGTCTTCGGTGTCGAAGAAGCATCTCCGCGTTTCTCACAAATGAACGACGTTCCTGAAGACACGTTAGTTGGTTAAGTCGAAGGTATGTCATAAGCGGTCGGCGAGAAATTTATAAGTCACTTCTTTTATACGTTTGCCGAGCGATAAGCGACGCAAGCGGCTAAATGTCAGGTGTCTTCTACGTAACGGGGAGCTGACGTTGAAGTAATCGTCTAACTCTCGCCGCACAACGAGCGACGCTGTAATAATCTAATGAATGACGTAATTAAAGTAAAAACACACGGGCATTTTGTCTGTATTATCGATTACCCGACGCATCTGGAACAGGGGCAGAGCTCCCCGTCGATCGATTATCAAATAGCTTCAGTCTATCTTTGGTCTATCCATTTATTATGCGTCTCACGGCGGTTGTAATTGCAGCCTTATATAGTATGCATCGTCTAAAATTAATTTGATGCTCTCCAAGCCGGATAAATGGGGAAAGGAAATAGCGGGACGCGTGAAGAAGATACTCAATCGATTCCGGCGTAGCGCGTGGAGAAGGCTTAGGGCAGGGAATGACGGCTAAACTAGTTTAATTAAACCACGGCGCTAAGCCCCTCTTAAATTTATAGCCGTGCGATAAAAAAGAATGTTCCGTCGTGCGGGGACGTGAAGGGAAAAAATTGGAGTTTCAATAGCGGAGGGTACGGCCTCGCGCGACTATGAGGATGAAAATAATGTGACGCCAATTTCACACTTTCGCAAAATTCTTCTCTTTTTTTCCTTTTTTTTCATCTCCCTTTTTCGGAGAAAATTTCCGAACCGTCGTGCCACCCAGCTATTTGTCTCTGCTCGCGCGGCCGTTTCTCTTTCGCGTATTTAATTTCGACAAGTACGAGCCGCGCGCCCGGTGTATTCACTTAACAATCATGATACGAAATATAAACGATATTTGCAGTTTCGCGGCGAAGCGTGGTATTTCCGCCGATTTTAATTCCGGTTGGGAAAGAACCGGTCGGAACGTGCCCACGGCGCTCTTGATTTTCGAGGCATTAACGCGGCAGCTCACTTGGAATAGCCACGTCGTCATCGGTGACGTTATTGGATGACCAGAGGGACTAATGTTGCAACGATCGATAATCGTTGGTTATATCCTCAATAATTATAGGAACTATTAGCGTGCTAATTGGCGGATATCCACGATCAATGTTCACGGTTGAAAATGAACCGACCGTAATCATGCTCCCATGGCACCGTTCTAACCGGGAGGAATGAATGTTATTGTTAATATTAACAATATTATTATTAGATATTGCCAAAGGGGAAATAAACGTATGATCAGCAGGGTGTGTGTGTGTCGTTCGGCGATAAATTAGATTCAGTGGGTAAAGCAATTCTCAGCGTGAAGAGTCCGCTGAATTGTATGCCGAGGCTAACGAGCGGAAGACCCGGGGCTCGAGGCAATAGCCGTTTTACAGAGAATTGTAACCCACTGCGTGCGCGGCTCTCGGTACAACAACAACGGTCGACGACCGAATCTGCAAGACTTTCGGCTGGCGAGCCTCGCGTTCCTTTCGGAGGAAAACCGGGGAAAGCACCGTTCGCGAGAGGAACTAAATATGCATTTCGAATTTTCCCTCGTGCAAATACGAACATACGCAGCAAATTAAATCCGTTATTACCGATACAAAAGTGACGGTTAATTACAACTGTGATTATTCGGCTGCGTTGTGGAATCACTTCGCGGCGTGGCGAAATGCTGGTCTGCGTTTTCCCGGAGAGTTCGTACGGCTTGCATACATATATATCTCAACAGGTGTTGCCAGACAACTGACGCGTACGCGTGTAACGTGCACGCGTAACTAACGCATCGCCTTAATTAACGATCCTTTCATGTTTATTCGCACAGAATAAGGCCGGGAGCGTTTATTTCGCCACGCCGCTGGCCGGTATCGCGAAACAGTGTGGTCTTTTGGTTTCTCGCTAATGAAGCTGACCTCGCGTGGTCTAACGCTCTGAAAAAGCAGCCAGTGAATGTCAGCGATGAGAGATAAATGTGTCTCTATGACGTACCCTGTTTTTGAATATGTATTATACATGCATATACAGCGCGCGCTGCCGGTAAATAACTAAAATCGGAAGGAGGGGCGCATTAATGTGCGCATCGTCGAGAAATACTTCGCGCTATAAAAGACATCTTTTTTCTTTCCCCCTCTCTCCCCACCTTTTTATGTCACATTTTTATGAAGAGACTGCGCTGTAAAATGTAAACCAATGCTTATCACAGTGAGCTAACATTTTAATAGAGCTTGCTTAACAGCTTTTGGCGGACCACATATAACGCGTGGAAAATATTACAGAATATATATTTCAACTTAACGGGGAAAAACGGAAAAAAACACCTTCACTCTTTTTGCGCAAACAAACAGGAAAGAACGATCTGAAATTCAACGAGAACGATCTACCGCGAAACGCAAATTTCCATTGTCTTCTTCGGGAACTTTTTCCGTCCCTCCAGCTTCAACGAGTCGAGATTCCTCCGGAAAGTCTTTAATTTTGAAACGTCCCGAAAAGAAGCAAAATCGTTCCTCTCTCTCTCTCTCTCTCCCTCCCCCTTTCACTCCTTTTTTACTTCAAGAGCGCGGAATTCTTAATTACAAGTCCGGCGCGATGCGGTCGTCGATTACTAATTCAGCTCCCTCCGAGAGATCCGCTGTATATTTTCATTAATATAGACGGTTCCACGCGCATTTCTCCCTCCTGACGGCGGAAGAACCCTTTCCGCGACAGCATTCGAGGGTGTCGCAACTCCGCTGCATCGCGGGTAATTAATTTTTTCGGAAGGTGCCGGCGAAGCCCGGGGAATGCTGCGAGTGAGGAACAACGGCGGAATGACCACGAAATCGGCCTAATGGGCGGCCATTTGTCATCCCACATAAGGGTGGAAAAGGTGGTGGCGCTGCGGGAGAGGCGCTGCCGAGAAGGACGCCGTCGACGGAGATGATAATTTGCACGCGATTTCATCCGTCGTACGTGGTGTACGACTTAATGGAGGCAGAAGTCGTGGCTCGCATCGGCACTAAAAAATAACAGAAGCTCGTAAACGGACGCACGACGGGCGTCGCTTATCGTCGCCGTTTGCGGGACCGTTCTACACGACGATTACGGGATGTAATTGCGCGGGGAATCGTAGAAACGATTATTAACGCGCCGCTATATCGCGCCGCGCGATATTACTTTCGGGCAGTGGTTAAAAAATGGCGGATCTGCCGCGCGCACCAACTCG
Organism: Dinoponera quadriceps; assembly: GCF_001313825.1. Lineage (NCBI taxonomy): Eukaryota > Metazoa > Arthropoda > Insecta > Hymenoptera > Formicidae > Dinoponera > Dinoponera quadriceps. Next base: position 969,289 of record NW_014555567.1, read on the forward strand.
TATATCCTCGCGTAACAACCTTATCGAAATAATAGCCGGGGTAGGGCGAAAGCGGGCATTATCGCGGATCTGAAGCAAGGCGGAGACGATCAGGCGACGTAACATGTATGTTTCATACCCGACACGCGAATACTCAAGATTATCTCGACCCTAATCCGGGCAAGATTAATTGGAATTGGCAGCGCGGCTGTTATTCTTAGACGAGCCGCGTATGCTGAAATAACATTACACGCGCACGCTGAGACCTGAAAGGATCGAAATGATAGTTATTATGAGATTTCGGCGAATAAGCACTTATCGTCCGGATTCACAAGAGGATTGATAAAGAGCGCGGTAAAGCGCGCGCGCGCGTGGCCGCGGAAGGAACCACCGGACGCGTATTTCAATCGCCGAACGTCTTCCTCCCACGTGACAGATCTGCATGTTCAAACGCGGGGAAACTCGCTCAGAGGGGGACCCAGTTACGCGAGACTTCCGGAAGGAATGCGAACGGGCCGGAGGGAAATTATTGCGGTATCATCTCCGCAAACAGGCGCACCGGACGATTATTCGCACGCGATCCAAATTCACCGGCTATGTCGGAGGCGGAATCAAAGTCGGCATGTTTCGTCACTGGGACCCTCTCGCTTAAAACGCACTTACTCCAAGCACAGTTATCGGCCATTAGAGCGACTCTTATTTTTCCCTCCGCTTGATTTCACACCGAGACCGATAAATATCTAGAGCTAGAAATTATATTTGAAACTTCGGCTCTTCGAAGTTTCGAATTTCTGAACCTTCAACGTGTTGGTAGGTCTTTTTTATCGTTTTTAATATTCGGAATAGTAGACCGCTGCGACTCACTAGGTCGCTTTAAATTTAACATTCCACAAGGAATTTTCAGACATTTTCTTATTTTTAACGTGGATAAATATAAGACTTCTCTGGTCAGTTTTAGCTGTATCAATAGATTCTGTATTCTTGCTAATGAATATTCCGATAGCTGGACCTTTTCAGTAATAGTCCCTCATTATTTAAAGCGCTTTCTAATTTCGACTCTTTCAATGCGACAATTCTGTTGGGTGAACGAATATATTAGAGCTTCATTTATTTTATTTTTCTTTATTTATTCTGCTTATTTCTTATTTATCTTCATTGCACGTATTATTTTTTTGTACTACTATTCTTAATATTTTTCTACTGCACTTATAACTATGAAGAGCTCTCCTTCTGTTTACGAATAAATAAACAAATTATATTCAAATCATGAAATATTTTTTGAAGTGTGAAAATCCGTACGTTCGGATATTCGAATATTCGAAACTTCAAAAAATAGAAAATACGTATGTCTGTTTTGTAAGTACGGTAAATAATATTTACTGTCCTAAAAGATATGATTTTTTTCCTGGATCGCGTTATGCTGTCATATATAATGACAAAATTTGCATTTATTTTAAAATAAATTCATGAGATTTGTTATCTATACTATTTGTGCTTCTTTCATTCATTTTCTTTTGAAGTAGACAAATACGAATCCCGTACGAACCCCCAGAATCGAACTCAACATATCCAAAATCCAGCACGCACTCTATGTCTCGAAGACGTCCTTTAAGAAGCCTTATTGTCCAAAAGACATATTTACGACGTAAAGCGAAAAGATCGCGAGGGGAGCGCACCTCTCGTTTCGACGGAACCGAAGGTGCTCGGCGGCGTGACTCGCGGAACATGGAAACACACCTGCGTAATGACATCTGCTCGTCACGCACGGCGATAATTGCATATTGCGCATGGCGGTGTCAAAAACGCGGCGGCGCAAGACGCGCCGCGCGTGATATAAAATTTGTTTCGCGCGCCGAGCACGGCGCGAGAATAAAGCCGCGCCCGCTGCGAGCATTTCATACGTCGTAATTCGCGCAATTCTGTCAAGAAGCGACATATTTCATATTACTGTAATCCGCTGCAAGCCCGGCAACAATGGCGCTCTGCGTGCGGCGAACGCGTATCCCGAACTACGTATTTCTCACGGGCCTTCCATATATATGACGGCGAAAATTCAGAATATCGTTCCCGCGGGTCTCGTTCCGCAAAACTGCAGCGCGCGGGTAACGAGTGGATCCACTTCGATATGTCAATACTATGAGCTTAACTCGTGACTGGTGACGCGGAATTTTGATATGTTTCTACGCGCCGCGCGATAAAACTTAAAACAAAAAAGCAGAAAAACTACTCCGCGGTATGTACGCGCGACAAATTTTTCACGCGTCGCTCAGATATCGCGCGCGGGAATTTATTACCGAGCCCGAGTGTGCGGCGGGGGGAACGAATGGTGTTCGAAGAGACATGTTTTCGCATCTTCGATGATTCGCGCGACGAAAGAAGTGAAATTGATTTTTATGGCCTTGTTCGTGCCGCTGCTAATGCCGTCGTTAGCGCGCCGAGTCGGCTTAGGATCGCCCGGGGTCCGTTAATTTGTTCCGTGTACGCATAAATATTTATCAAATAGAGCCGTGGACGGAATGCAAATTTCTGCGAGCCGATTCGAGCGCCGATTACAAAGTTCCAGCGACACCTGGTAAAAGAGAGGGAGAATTATCGCCGTCGTAAAACTTTCGTACGTCGCGGCGCTCTCGATCACCGGCGCGTTTCCTCCTTTTTCCATTTATCTGCAATTCATAGCCCCCGCGGTGTTACGGCCTTTCTCTCTCTCTTTCTCTCTCGTAAATATGACTCGGTATGTGTGTGTCGCGCGCGCAGTTCATTCCTTTTATGGCGCTTCTTGCCGATCTCCGCGTATTATTCGAACTACGCGGGAGCTATTTTCAGCGGCGCTTTGAGTTAGGCGAATCGAGTTAGGGCGTGCACCGCGCTTGCACGCGAGTGCGAAAAACGCGTGCCGAGATTTTGTCACACTTTGACTAATAATCGTAACAGCGATATCATCTGCCCGCGCTAAAGCCGGTAATTACCGGCGGCCAAGTTTCGCGACCCAGACAGGCGAGGGTGAAAAAGGGGTACGGGAACGCGTTTACGGGGCGCGGCGTCGTTAAGTTCGCCACTAACGTGCGAACGGACGGATTTAATGCCCGTCTCTTACATTCGACTTATTCGTCCGTTACCTTGTGGTTGCAGGACTAGATTACGACGCCGTTCCTTCTCATTTACATTGCGAACGAGGCGCCCTGATTGCGCGAGCAACAGCTTTCTTACTACAAAATCTGCGTTTAACCGCGAAACTCGGGGTTAACGCGCGGCAGAGGCAACGAAACGCAACCCACGACATGATACTTTCAGTTGGGTCAAGTCCGGGTTCGGCGAATTTCTTTAAAATTTACAAGATTCCCTCGTATCGCACGCGCGCGTTCTACTTTTTTCTCTCTCTCCCTATTTTTATCCCAGAACGTTGAATAAATAACACTTTCCCTCTCTCGCTCTCTCTCTTTCTCTCTGAATGCAACTACTTTGAGTCTGTCGGACGAACAACACGCTGGAAAATCGGAATATTTAATCAGCAGTTATTTCATCTTGTGGCATGATAGATCTATTATTCGCTGACGTACATACAACTGTGGTGGCCTGTATGAATTTGAGAATGCCTTCCTTGGTTGACCACGATGACTTCAAACACTCGATTATCATGAGCGAACGTGCTTGCCCGCTATTTTTCGATAGTCACCAATTAAATATATTCGTCTCCTCATCTGTTCGTTTCGTCCCACCCATCACTTTAGAGAATCCAGCACCCTATTTGCTACTCTGCGTTATTAATAATTCGGATATGCTGTTGAACTTTGGTCAACACATGGGGTTGGCTTTTTGTTTGCTCACGATCTCATTTTTATAACTTATAATACGAACATCGAGCTCCCCTCCTCCATATTCCCTCTCTTCCTCTCTCTTTCCTTCACCCTCTCCTCTCCTTCCTTCCTCTCTACCTCGTTATGCATAACAATAAAACAGTCCGGAATAGATTCACTTTTGCTGGCTGCCGCCGAGCTGTAGCGCGCGCGCGCCTAACGCGGGCGGGTCGCCGCTAAAGACGTTTCAAATCAACCAAGATTAAATTTGTACACAATCAGGGGGGCGAGGAGGGGGGCGGAACGACGGCATAGCGACATTCTTATGCGGATTGTTCCAGTTAACCCGCATCCTTAATTTCTAATGGCGGAGTTATGCAGATCGGGCGAGTGAATCTTTGCCGTTCGGCGAGCGAATATTACGAGTGCCGGCAGGGAAAGAGGGTGAGAGAGAGAAAGCCGAGAGAGAGAGAGAGAGAGCGAGTATGGGAGCTGCCCGTTAAAACTGACAAGGGGATGTCGATTCGGAACACGGCGGAGAGAGTCGAAAAATCTCATCTCGTCTCGCGTCCATCGTGCGCTCGATGAACGTAACGATCGGCGCCGTCCCGCGTAACCCGGCCGGTTTCTATCTTTCGTGGCAGTGATTCCGCGTAACTTCCTAACTGGTTAATTCGCGGCCGACTACATCCGGCCGGCCCTCATCGCTACGTCGGCGCTAACGAGTCCACAAACGAGCCGGCACAAGCGGGCGCGCGCGCACCAGGAGCAGGAAAGGCGGTTTCGCGGGGGAGATCCTCGAGAGTTCGAACGACTCGACGAAATGGCTGCCGGCTACTCGTCGTAACAATATCCGAAACAGGTTGCCGTTACCTGCGCACGTACCTTAGCTTACCGCAGATTACCAGTAATCCCCTGGGCTCGGGTAACAGTTACACGCTTTCAGCGAGACACGAAACTTCGACTGCGCAGCGGCGGCCCGTGGCGGCCAACCCGGCTCCCTCCGCTGCCGCGTCCGATGCCGAATAAACCGAACTCCCTCGTCGACGTCAGGGACGGAGGAAGGAGCGACACCACGTGAAATTAAGTTCTCCCACGACGATTTTGCACGCGTCCTCCTGCAGGATCCCTCCATTATACGGCGCGCGGCATTTTTACTACTCTCGTAATCGGGTCTCGTGGTTTCGACCGAGTTATTCGCGAACGATCAATGAGCGAGTTAACGAGAAAGTTGTGCAAGAGATTGCGGTACATGTGTGTACGTACGCCTTCTCTATGTGTGTGCGCGTGTGTGCCGCGAAAATAGCGGAGCTCTTCGTTCTATCGTTTCTCGCCTCTACCCGATGGCACCGAATAAATCGACCCGACTTGGCGTGACGATGATTCGATGATGAATCTGGATTTTATTCGACTGCATTTCGCATGCCATTATGATTATTGGATGTCTACCGAATAAGTAAAATCCGTCCTCTATCATTATAGATATCGCAAAAGATCAGATCGGATTTCTGCAATCGACTTTCTCGAATTGTCTCGAAAATACTGGATATCGCGAGAAAGAGCTTGGCCGTTTAATCGTTGAACTCGCCGGCCGCTTATTAACTCCGTGAAAAAGTGCGTAAACGCGTAAATAAAACGAGTCCTACAATCGGCTTGATCTTTTCCAGTATTTTGGTTCTTCAAGAGAAAGAGAGAGAGGGAGAGATAGCGTTTAGATAAATTACACGTTGTTGTTCTACTTTATCTAATTATTGACCTCTCGGGCTGCGATTACCTGCTTTCGGATGCATAATCTGTGTTCACGTCTATCGTCTAATGTCCTGTTTTTACCTTCGTGATATTCAGCCGAGAAGCCTAAGTATGCGTAATGATTGCTTTCCACCGACGTAACAGCCAGTTCTGTTCAGGAAACTTTCCCGCTGTTCTGCATATTTAATGGCACGTTAGGTCACACAATATCTTTATCGTATCCACCATATAAGCAAGCGCGTTTCCGTAACCGTTGTCAACCGCGTGATCAAGTAACTAGATCCCGTTTATCAAACGACCGCCGTCTAGACACACTGGAATGTTTCTGTTCCACTTAACATCCGTATCTTCGAGGTATTTCTTTCACATACGTAACTCCGCGTATAAATAATTGATTGAATTGCGCATTAACTGATTACTTACCTCGTGATTTTTTTTTGTACCGATTCACGCGAAACTGCGCAATGTGTTGCTCGGTCGATTTATTTACGGCAATTGAATACGCGACACGTTGATTAGTCGGCCGGTACGACAAAGTGGGTATTCGATCCTCGACGGTCAAGAATCCTCGTTAATCCGTGTCAGCGGGGGATGAAACGCGTTAGATATCGCGAGATGAAAAAGAAACGAGCGAGAAAAGGGAGAAAAATGCACAACAGGGGAATATCGTCGAGGATAGAATGGTACTAGACGCCGGCTTTTTCTCGACGCTGCCAGCTCCCTCTCACCGTATTCCTTTTTCCTCACCTTTCCACTCCACCTTCTTCGTCCTTTATCTCACGTCAGCGTCTTCGCTTGTTCTAATAATTCGGTCTAATGAAATCCCGCGTTTACCGTGGGAGATTCAACATTTGCATGTCCGGACGTCGCGCAAAACACGTGATGATGATGCGTTTCGCCGCTCGTGTTTTCTTAACATTACGGATTCCGATTTTGCCCGATGAAAATATTTCGCTTCCAACGAATCTCAACGTCGATGCGCACACGTTGCTCGTAAAACCTTGTTTATCTCGGTTATTTTTCCATGACTTTTCCAGAAAACAAATGTCATGTATACGAGATACCCCGTTACATATGTATGTCCGTGCATCTAAACAGAAAGAGACCTGGCGACGTGTGTGCATCGTTTATATTTTCTAGCTAAAGCGAACGAACTTGCTACGACGTAGAATATCAAATGTCTCTTCGGGATTTCGAGCTCGCGATGAACTTTTACATTTGAGCAGGATCATTCCCCGTTGTATCCCTTTCTCTCTCTCTCTCTCTCTCTTCCACTTTTTCCCTTCTGCCTCTCCCCCCGTCTGTTCGAACAAAGTTGCAGCGTTGGCCGTTCATACTGAACGCGCGCTCTTCGAAAATTGAATCGATTCACTTCATAAAAGCGCGGAAGTTAATACTCGTATCCATTTAACTCGCAGGCAATGCAAACAATCCTCTTTTCCAATTACTGTAAAATCGTTAATTATTGCGCGCGCCGGAGAAACACGATAAACAACTATAGTCGATGTATATCTGATACAATGTATATAAATTCGCGGGAGAGTGCGTATAGAGAGCGGCGAATGACGTAAATTCCGAAAAATTTCATTTTCGGCGGACGCGAGCCGCGGGAGATAAAAATATGGCGAAATCCCGGCGTTTAAACGGTAAGAGATAAATTAAAGGCGTTCGATGCGCCCGCGATCCATAAATAATCCAACAAAACGGTTTTAATATATTATCCGGGCTCGGATGTCCGCTAAATGATTATTAATGGGCATAGATCTCGCCGCACTTCGTTTTTGCATATTGCACAATGCCATGTCGCGCTCTCTCGGCGCGCTCTACCGCGTACCGGCCGCGGTGTACAAACTGCCATCGATCCTCGCGCTTATATGCTAATTGCCTATCCGTGCTAATTGGAAGTGCCGCCGAGTGCGTTAATTATCTAACTGACGGTTAGGTATTCCTACCCATTACTTGGCCTACGCCGCGTACGCGTTTCAATCGTTCCCGTGCTTTCCGCGGATTTCCGTAAACTTGGAACTGATTCGATTGTTCGCAGCCGTGAGCAACTTCTCCGCGTTTCTCGGTTGTATCGTAGGCGTGGCGACGAAGCCAAAGTTCACGCGCGGAAGTCGACGACGCGCCGAAGCGCACGGGGAATTATTTTGCAGCGAGGGAGAAACACGACACGCGCACATAAATATGAACGGATTACATTGCGCGCGCGAGAGGATTTCATGTATCCGCTCTTCAAGAGGATTCAACGTTCCAAAACGAAGTATCGGCGACTTTACTTATCGCTATTATACAGTCACGACGCGGGGAGAACGTTTATTAAAATTAATCCGACCAGAGACGAATCAGGCAGCGTTTCGCGATGACTCGCTTCGAATTTAAGCTCGCCCACGGCGCATCTATGCAAGCGACATGCAGCGTCCACACAGCGTTTCTCAGTCTCGATAAGATTATATCTTTATATAAATATATAATTTTCTTTACATATATGTATATACTTTTTCAATCACATCTTAAACAGCTCTAATTTCATTTTCATAGATCCACGTGTAAAACTTGTACAGTTGACACTTGTATAGTTGCCGCAATAATGAACTTTTCTCTGAGCGTATATACACACATATAACTTTTTTGTTAATGAATAAATTTCTCGAGGGGGAAACTTCGATAATTCGATCGCGTAGCAGAGCGCGAGCATGGAAGGTTCCAATTAAACCCGATAATCTTATCATTAAACGGGATTACGATGTTATTCGAGTGTGTTTCCAGAAGTAAGTAGAGAGATTAATTTCACTTAAAACCGGGCCCCCGTACTAGCTTATCTGATGTATCAGTGTGTAAGTCTACTGTTATATTTTAGATATCTTCGCTCTCGTGTTTTGTTCATTATCTCGTTGTCTCTAAATTCTCTCCCTTAACGCTAAAAGCAGTTGAGTAGTCTCCGCATTCTTCGTTTTTTTTTTATCGTTTTTGCACTATTATATTTTAACGTTTTCGCATTATTACATTAAACATCATGAATCATGATGCGCGACACATCGATTTCTGTTACGAGACAGCAGATCCGTCGAATCTCATTTCGTGAGTGCGTCGCCGAGTGAATATATTCGTCATTAATATTTATCCTTGTACGCGCGTAGGAACTGTATAAATAAGAAATTATAGTTTCGTATGACTTAATCATACGTGATACCACTTCATCGTCGTTAGTAGAATAGCGCGTGCTTTGCGCGGCACGACTGCTCCGAGCGAGCACAAGTACATAAGTTCTATATACTGTGGGTATATACGTACACCAAGAGCTAGAGAGAGAGATAGAGGGGGGGAAGGGAGAGATGACATTCGTCCAAGTTAATGCAATACATGGCGGAGATGCGAAGAGAGTCGCACATACGTGCCAACGCGGAAGCGCGCCCGGTAGACGGAGAATATAAATCCCAAACAAGAGACGCAGGTAGTATATCTCCGGCACAAAAGGATTTCTGTATATCTGTCGTAGGTCCAATCTGCGGGAACGTCAATAAAACGCCGGTTCTCTCAGCTCGATACATTCAGGAAGGCCGTGATATCCTTTGTTGAAGATGAGAAGACGTAAAATCGCGATGGGATCGCCTTTTAAGGAGCCGTTGCACTGCGCGCGCGCGCGTGTTTAGATTTTTACGAAGACTTATCGAATAATCTCGCGCGAGGACCCCCACCTTCTCGTTCGAACGAACGCCCCCTCCCCCCGCATATAAACCGGCAAACACCGATGACCCTTCTATTAAATTGGATCACTGCCGTCGGCGGAATCGAATGTCGAGAATAATCGTGCGAGTCAGCATATAAACTCCGCGTTGCGTGCGAACCGCGGCCGGTGACGTTCGTTCGATGTGCGCGATTTCGCGTGGAACAAAATAGTCGCCGTTTGTTTAACTGTACCGCCCACCATTCATTTGCGCGTCGGAGTGAGCCGAGTCAGCTGCGAAAGGACTTCGGCATTTTCAATGGTGTCATCGGCTCGTTTGCTATACCGCTCGGTATACGTACGTACCGTATGCGCATGTACTCGTGCGCACTGCCGTGTGTGCGGGGAATATACCGGGCTTCAAACGCTCGTTGTCGCATTGTCTGCCTAATCAGGTGCGACTTGACCTCTTGACCATTATGGTCTCTCACTATCAGCGAGCCGTCGCAAGGGCGACACACATACATGCATTTTCCTCGTTATAGCAGAGCACGAGGTGAATATATGCCGGCGTTTGTTTCCTCTCCCTCTCTCTCTCTCTCTCTCTCATGAGCGCGTGCGAGAACGAAATTATTCTTTAACGGAGTTCGCGCGATACACACACACACACACACATAACGCGAGTAGTACAGCGCATTTATGCCAGAACCAATAGAAAGCTGACGTTCGCGAGGGAAAAGAGGAGGAAGTACGGCGGTACTTTCTTACCAATTTGTATCGGGCGCCTACGGGATTTCCGATAAATTCGAAGCACGAAGTTTGAAGATTCCATTCTCGGGCTCGCGTTCGCGAGCGCGTGCGCGCGCGTAAAAGCTGAATTCTCTGAGAGATAAAGAGATGTACGGGGAAATGCGTCCGCGGGGGATACCGAGAGCCAAGATGTTTTGACAGTCCGTTTGAAAGCCCGTCCGTGAGACAAATCCGTTCCCTCCGTAGGATCGCGTGATATCACGATAATCCCGAGGCGTATACTCCCGCAGGAGTGACGGTAGTTAATGACGGGACGTCGTTGAGTATCCGCTATCCGATCTTACACGAGACTCGTGGGACGACACGTTAGACCGTGACTACCGTGACGAATCGCTACTTCATGCGGGAGGGCAGCCCGACCTAATTTTCCAATGTCATAATTCGATATATCGGCGTCACCACGGTCCGCGCGATCCCGCGTGACGACCCACGCGGACGAGAAACCTGTAACCGACACTTCTCTCTCGCGTTTCGAATAACACGCCGGACATCGCCCAGTCGTGTACACATTCTCGGCGTCGCGCCTGCCGAGGGTCGTACCCGCTTCTCGCCCCTGAACGCGCGATGAAACAGCAATAATCGTAACAATGAGGACACTCGGGCCGAGGACGATCGTGGCGAAAGAGAATCTCTACCGCCCGCGAGGGCTATAATGAGTCCTAGTGGCTGACCGAAATGAGAAGAAAATCACAAAGGGATCTCGCGCTGAATCACGCGAGATTTCGGACGGCGCATTAACTTGAATTAATAAGCGCTGGGTGGCGTTAAAAAGTGAGGTTCGTGTGGATGATTCAGCAGGAAACCCCGTCCGCGGAACGGTTGAAGTCAGTTTTTCCGACAAAACTCGCTCGTCTGGATCTCGAGCGCGGTAAAACGCTAAATAAATCTCTCTCACTGCGGGAATAGCTCTCCCGTTTTCCGAAGGAAGCAGAAGCGACTTTTTTCGGGGCGTCAGGCTTGTGACAATTTATACGTCGACGTTCGCGAAAAAGCAACATCGTTGACCTTTTTATTGACCGACGCACAATCGAGCGGCCAGCGGCACGTTAACGAGCTCCTCACAATTACGATCGAGTTCCGTAATGATGACATCCGGCGGTGCCGTTTGCTGCCGGCGGTAAACGGCAGCCGATATCGATCCCGAACTGTTTTGCCCTCCCGTCGTCGTCGCCTTGCGCACCTCGTCGGCGTTTTAATAACTTTCTTCCGAATCGTTTCAGCGCCGTCGTCGGCCGCGTCCCGATCGAACGTGGTAAACGTGATATTTTAAACATGTACGGGCACGCAAATGCGCAAAATTCTCGCACGTGCGCGCAATGTTAATAGCATGAATTTAGGGAAATTCCGAGCCCTACCGCGCGTTGCCCGACGCGGAGAGAGTAAAAGAGAGAGAGAGAGAGAGAAGCTCGGAGAAATATTTTACCGAACGAGAATACGCGCCGTCGACGGAGGGATTAATAAAAAACATTCGGCACGCTTTCCACGGCTGTGACAGAAATATCGTCGGTAATATATGTGCCGGTTATCACCAGGTCGATCGCTTAAACACGCATCTCGTGACGTAAATATAGGCATGATACATCTAGCTACTCGCTTTTATCATACGTTGCTGATCCACTTCATCGTTTTGTCATTATTATACAATGGCGGGCCCGGGTCATTCGTATCGCGAAACTATGTATCCGCACTCGCAATAGCGTAATTTTCCACTCGACGTCACCTCCAGCAACGTGTCGCGTTTAATTATACAACTGCATTTGCGCATTATTAGGAAACGCACGATCGTGCGCGCGTATCATTCGTTAATCCTGTGACGTATGACATTTTATTAATCATCGGATCAAGCGCTCGCGCGCCGGGCAAACGAGTGAAAATATATCACTTGTAATCTTTATTAAGCAATCGTCGCGTCGCGTCACGTTGCGTCGCGTCGCTCGCATCGTATCCGAGAACGAGACGATCCGAGACGGCGTGCCACCGTTTTTAACGGCTCGTCGTCCCCCAATATATTTTAGGGTGATAATAAACATCGGGACGTATAATAGGCCGTAAAGGGTATAGTCATTCGCAGACAGTTCGCGCATAAATATCGGGGCCGCGGGGGACATGCGAGGTCGGGGGCGAAGCTCGAAAAAGCTGCGAAACGTTGAAAAATGGCCAATAGCCGCCTAACAGTCGATAACAACTTAGCACGTCGTAGCGGCGTTTATGACGTGACATAAATTTCAGCTGCGTATTACGGAAGAACGACGCGCCCACGTGATAAGGATTATTATCTCGACGCGATGTATTCTTCGAGTATTCCGAGGGAGCGACGACGGACGACTCGATAAACGACTCCGCTCATTCAACGGTGAATTCAGACGTGAGTGAATGCTGCTCTCTCGTCGTCACGGGGAAAGTCGTGTTTGAAGAAATAAGTCGATGGCAAAATAATTCACCCCGTACGGGGCCGGCACTCGCCGATGAATACGCCGCCCCGCTACGATCCGCCGGCGAAAAGTGTACGGGGGGATAGGAATAACAGTGGGAAGGAATACGGCAGACGCCAAACAGTTTGTGATGCAAACATCGCGCAGAGAAAAGAATGTTTTATTTGAGGGCCGCTCGCGAGTCGGTCGATCGATCGTTTCTGGCCGAACAAACATTTGACGATGGAATATATGTGAACGCGCGCTCGCGCTCGTATTTTCGAACTCGCGAAAATATGTCTCCGGCGAACTCAATTTACGACACGTGACTTGAGCCAATTATTTGCTGGCGCGAACCTCCGGGTTTCCGGTTGATTTTTTTTTTTACCTTTTACGGGGCCGTTGTATTATAAAACCCGACGAGCGTGCGAGCTATTTGCTTTGAGCTTAACAATTTTTAATTTCGACGCGAAATGGCACTCGTTTGCCATTCGACAGATCCAACAGCGATATGTCCGCTGTCAAAACACAATTATTCAGTAGGAATGCACATTTCATCGTGAGAAATTTTCAGAACGGATGTACAGATATATATGTTACGTTTTGCGTAATAAATCGCACGAATAATTTCGTATTCCCGGAGATAATATTTATCTCGCTGTAATGACATTTTCTACCTTGTCGGAAAGATTGAAAGGGACTTTTTATCACGACGTTATGCAATAATTCATGCCGCCCGAGTCATTAAAATATTTGCTTATTCACGAGATATAAATGCGCGAATAGAGGAGGAGGGAGAGGAGACGGGGAAGGTCTCTCTTTCTTTCTCTCTCTCTCTCTCTCTCTGTACGTTGCGCAAGCGGCCGCTGAATACTTCTCTTCGATGATAATTTTTTTTCCTAAATCTGTAATTAATCTTAGTCGTCTTAAATATGCAAGTATCATTCCAGCTACGAGATAGTTATGAAGCTCTATGATAAATGACGCCCGTGAGAAAAATTCGTGCTATCGTCTTCCATCGTTAGCATTCCCTTTGTCACTCCGGATTAAAAGCGCGATGAACCCTCTTTCCTTCTCTCTCTCTTTTCCTCCTTCTCTCGTTTTCTACGTAACTCCGCTCCTCTGCGTTGGATTAAAAGGAGGAATATGTTAGTCGCGGAAGGTTCACGTAATTATCTACACAGCATGTTTCCCAGATGAATTAATAAATAATGAACGCGCGAAAAAACACACGCACACAGGTGAAACTAGTTTATTCCTCCACGCGTCTCGCCGCAAGATCGATCGCTACTTCTCTAAGATCGTCATAATGTTTGATGATCTCGCTCGACTTAACACTAGAACCGATAGTGTCACTTTGTGTGGTGCCGCTTTAAATTGCTATAAATCTTATAAAATTGCTATAAAATCTTGTATTAGTTAATAGTTTTCTCTAACCTTTCATCATTTTTAATGTAAATATAGTCTCAAATAATGCAAATAATATGAAAATAACTCTTCGGTAATCGAAGATAAAAGTATATTTTTATTGGCAACGCTATGCTCGGCGGTTCTAGTGTTAAAAAAAAAGGCGCTTTTCGGAATTCCATTTAAAGTCGATTTACGCCGCACGGGGCAACCGAAAGAATCTCAGGCGGAAGCCACGCGCGACTCTTTCCGTTGCGTAATCCGGCGTTAGAGAACTCATTATTCACGAGGGAGCGATACATCTTCCTCTCCGTCAGCTCAAGAGGCTCGCTTTTAACTTTCGCATCGTGGCGATCCGCAAGAAGAAAGAGAAACGCCGATCTTGATCGCAGATATCGCGATCGCCCGGTTTCGCTGCTTCGTCAGGAGTCGAAATGAGAATAAGGCCGGCTCCCGCTTCGTCAGTCGCTTCGCCGATACGAGGAGTCGTCGCGGACCTCGCAGCGGGTGGTTTCCCCCCGAGCATTACCGCGCCCGCTGACGGAGGAAACCCTCTCGCGAGGCGAAGCGCTCGACGAGTGAAGATCGCAATCGAGCGCTTCGTGTACGAACGATTAATATTCGCTTTCGGAGCAGTCCAATTAATTAAACCGCTTTGCTCGTGGCCGTTGATCACGCGAGGCGATCGCGATCGGCTACGTATGTACGGTCCACCCTCCCCTCTCTCCCTCCCGTCGTTCCTTCCTTCCTGTGTTGCATTTTGCATGATCAACGAATTCGTGCGGCTGTAAGTGGAAAATGCTAAGAGAGCTAAGCAGAGCAGCCCGAGCAGCTTTGGTCCCTCGTGACTCGCCGATTTTTGCCCCGCGCGCACAGAAAACTCCCTCGTAATGGATTAGCGGCGTAAAGTTCACGAGCGAAACTTCTGCACGAACTCCGCGTATTCACTTCGCTTATTTCCAACCGTGATACTCGCGGTCGATTTATTTCTGTTTCCCTTTTTCCACGCTGGAATTTCGTCGGAACTTTAAAAATTATCGCGGAAAAATCAATTCTTGCTTGTTAACGATAATAAAATACCGTTGCTGCCGCTGCTGCTGGACGTTATTAATTATATGTTATCGCAGGATTCGATTACAATGCGCAACACGCGACTCGGAATTTTACCGATTAAATAAGGAGGACTTTTTAAAGGGGTTTTCCGCTTCTTGAGGGCCTAAAGTCGGCACAGTATGGACAATGAGCAACCGAGAGGGTTTGCGACAGATCCTCAACTTCATCGAGAAAATGCGCCGCTTTTTCAACTGTTACTTTCATCCTCTTGTCATCATCATCGGGTCGCGGATTTCAGCGCCGCCGTTGCGTCGACGTTGCATTAGCGCGAGCGGCGCGTCTCTATCTCGTTCACCGCTTCCCCATTGTCACGCCCGCAACAACGGGTGAGCGCGCGCGAGTCAGGCAACCCTGAAGAGGCTTAGAAAATGGTAGAAGGGCTGGTTGGATTGTTATCGGACCGAGACGTATCTTTCAAACGAGTCTGGCGAACTGGCGTTGCTCCAATTCGCCCGGCATTAACCACGAGAGACAGAGAGAGAGAGAGAGGGGAAAAGGAGCGCTGAGAGCGAGAACGAGTGCTAACGAAGCGATATCAGACGTTCATTAATAATTAAACGAACATTTATAATTAATAATAATTTCGATGATGAATACTCGCGAGAAGGGATGGCTACATAGTGAAAAATTGTTTTGTACATGTGTTAAAATCCGGTCGTTGTTACAATGTTTGTGTTAAATTTTCAACATAACCGGTATGCTAATTTAACATATTATGTTTATGTTATCACAATATATTTCGTGTTGAATCGATATTTAATATGTGTAACCGTTAAAATAATACATTTTATACTTCAGTGCCGATTATACGTATTATAGATGTTAATTTTGTGTTAATTTTTTGCACAATATTTGTTACTTTTCATCTTCACATTCGTCTTGCGTTAAATTAACACAAAAATGAGCGCGGACCGTTTAGAACATGTGAAATATGTTAAATTTAACACAAAATTTTTTACCGCGTATAATCGCCAGGTTCGCGTAGTCGTCATACTTCCGGCTAATTAAAGCCTCGTCCATCGCGCGACTCCGCGAGGGAAATATCGCCGGCAATTTCCGTCGTGGCCGTTTTTGGCACGAGTCCCGATTTCGGTTCTTTTTCCCGGATTCAACTGAGTTCAGACCAGCGACGAGGGAGACACGGTGGATGATCGTGTAAACCGGATACCATCGAAGTCCAATGTCGCAAGTTTTCAGTGTCGACTGTTAAATCATGCCTGTGAGGAATGTGTAATCCCGTTCAATAGCTCTTCGCGCGTAATACCAGGGAAATACGTAATCCCGCTGTCGATCGTCTCTCCTTTCTTTCTTTCTTATGTTTCGTCCGCGCGAACACAGCACAGTTCATTAAATTACACGCGTAATAACACCGACGTGTGCGTTCCGAGAGACGATAAACGCAACACGTAAGTGCAAAGCTCGTACGCCAAAACATTGTGCGGCATCTCGGTCATAAGCAAGCGGAACCCGCATATTAAGCTACAAGTGGAAACTTCACGAGAGAACAACTTGTTCGCGCGTTTGACTGCGAAACGGACTAAGGCAGACTGCGGAATGGCGGAGGGTAGGTCAAAAGTTCGCACGGCTTGAGCTTTTGGCGTTTTCGGCTCCCGAAAGTTTTCCCAACCGATGGCGTTGTATACCTTAGCGAGAAGCCAGGACGGGATTGCAACAGTCAGTTCACGCGGTGTTTGTACTTTACAACACCGCGCGTTGGACAGGCATCGTCTCTGACGCGAAATACACAGCTAAGCGGACGGAGATGCGCGGAAGCGCGATATGAAAATGTAGTTCTGCGAGAACGAGATCATGATGCTGTTCCCGCTCGTTGGGCGAGACGCTCCGCCGAAATGATTATTAATCTCGTCTCAGAAGCCACCGAGTGTCGTCGGTTAGACGGATCGAGTTCCTCGTCTAAATATCTCAACACGCGAAATATCTTAAATGCCGCTCGTGGATACCGAGTGCAGTCGCGCGTAGACGAGTACGAGCATATTTCTCGAATATGAGACAGAGAGAGAGAGAGAGAGGATGAGAAAGAATCAGAATGTGAATTTATATCTCTCTTTCCATAAACTTCAATATAGCGAGAAGTGACGATCTCGACGCTCGCGCGTTGAAATTTCCGTTCGAGATGAGCAACGTTATGGAATCAAGTTAAATCTTCCATTCTCTCTCTCTCTCTCTCTCTGAGCTGTCCAAACTTTTCCGAAACAAATATTCGGCGATTGTGGTGCGGCGAAGCTTGCGCGCGCGCGTTACCAGCAACGTTACATATCGGCATTCCCTTGCGCCGGGAGTTAATAAATAATTGGATTACGCGACATTCGCGGCGGCGATATAATACGGACACGTAGCCGTGATGCCCGATAGTAATTTTCCTCGCGGATACCTTCGCGCGATCGCCGTACCGCGTCCTGGGGCGTTAAAAGGGTGCATGCCGGTTATAAAGTGCATCGCGTCGGTCGACCTAATAGGTAATTACAACGTGGCGTGAACGTATCGCCGCTCGATGAATGTAGGTACGTTTATAAGCGACTGCGCTCGCTATATACATTCGGTGAAACATCGTGTAAGGCAGGTAGCACGTAAAAAAAAAAAGAACGTAAGCGGTAAAACTTAAGCATTAAGGAAATTGACCAGCCACAGTCGATACTTAAATCATAAGAATAGTCGATTGTGATTGGTCAATTTGCTTACTTCTTACGTTTTACCGCTTACCTTCTTCTATGCGCTACTAGCCTAAGCTTTCTTCGCGCGAAGATACGCACTGAAAGATCCATTTAGTTGACTCAAACAAAATTGTCGCTTGGATATGGGCAAAAACAAACGTTTTGGTTGTGAGAATTAAAACGCAGTTCTCCGAAACGAAAATAGAAGAGGTTTGATTCAGAGAATGAAATTTCAGTTCTTACAAGCAAAACATTTGTTTCCTCATATCCAGGCAAGAATTTCGTTCGAGTCGACTAAACGGATTTCCTCAATGAAGACGATCGATGGACCCATCCGTTCTCGATGTACCATCTCGTTATGCGCAAGGAGACACGAAAGCGAGCGAGATGATCCGTCGTATAATCAAATTGTGACGTGCCGAGTATTTACCCGGGGTTATTTCGATCGCGTAAAAGCGAAACCGTAGAAGACGGTGGCTCCGCGCTGGAGAATGGAAGCGGAGAGGGGATGGGTATGTTTTAATTTCGGAGGTACGCCGAGCTGAAATATTTTTCAAGTCGATTAAGAGTTTCGTGAGCTAAATTCGGGAGGCGAGATAAGGCAGGCGGCGGATCCCTTCGGTGAAGTAGTCTTACGTAAGGGGCGACTATCTCTTACACGTCGTCTTACCTGGCCCTTCTCCGGCGCGTTCGGCGCGATCGATCAACGTTTTCACGCCCGAGAGCGGGAACATTAAATCGTGACTGGCGGATACCATTCCTCATCTTTTCTACATTCTTGAGGAAGCTTACGGAGCGCGCGGGAGAGACTCCGAAAATGACGATGAATTGTTGCTAGATGCAGAGGAAAGAAATTTATGACGCTGAGAAAACGGCGCGCCCGGCCGTTTTCGTTTGTCGCTGACAAGCTTTATTGCTGCGAACGGCACTCGCGCGGGCTATTTTGCACGTCTTATTTGCAATTGCAATAAAGACAGCGCGTAACGAACGAAAGGCCGGGGAGCGAGATTGATTGCGACATATCAATACGTCGGAGCGCGCCTCGAGTGAAATATCGGAGAGCTATATTTTACATTAAACCGACGGACGAGCTCGAATTGGAGCTTCCAAACCTGGAAGTGAAAAGAGCGTTAAGATTGAACGAGCGCCTTGATTTTCATTTTGAACGACGAGTCTGGTAAAAGTGGACGATGAGATATTCAAGCCCGTAGAATGGACTTCTTCCCCGGGGCTCCGGTCTAATTGTCGAAATCATTCTCGCCGCGAATTATAAATAATACAACCATCCACCGGGTTCTTTGTCACCGTATGCCGGTAATTTCACCTGGGCCGTTCGCGTCAATTGTTGCTAATGCACTGCTCCGGTTCGAACGGCGCCGACCGCGAGACACATTGTTCGGCTAAAACTGTAGAAAGCCGCATATATACGCGGGGGTGGAAGCGAGAGCCGCGGGTAATGGCGAAAGGGCAGAAACGAAAGAAAATAATGATCCCTTGGCCGAGGGCTCCCGTCACACACGACGGGGGAAAACGGGAAATAAAACGGTCGACGCGGCCGCGCCGACCCATTTTGTAGATATTTAATGAAACGAAAATCACGCGGACGACGATTCCGGCTGATTGATGTATCGATCATTAGCGCTTCTCCCCGGCGCGCATCGCCCGTCCATCGTGTCCGTCCAGTGACTTTTTATCCGACCACCCGGTATCATTGCGCTTGCCGGGTATCAATCACTGCCGCTGGCATTATTGGGCTGGTACGACTTTTACTGTTTATTTGCGGAAGGGAGACCGGGAGGTCGGGAAGTGCGTGTCGGGATGGGCCGCACGATAGAGAGCGGCGAGAAAAAGAGGCCGAGATAAGAAAGGGGGAGAAGCGTTTATAAGGGTGGATGATTGGATCGGAGAGCAGGCAGGAGCAAAGGGGGCAGAGAAGAACAGAACCGATGACAACTGTCGAAGAACCCGGTCTCGACGCAGGGGCGCGCGCTTCCGGAGAAAGGGCCGCGTTAGGGTGGAAATTAAGCGTCATCGTTCCGGCGCGCGGTTGTATCAATATTAACGACGCCCTCCATCCTCGTAAACGGCGTTCTCGTCGAATAAAACGAAAAATAATGTTGCGCGCGCGTAACATCCCCTCGCCGATACCGGCGTTCTCGTTTTCGCCGACGTTCGCTCGCTCGCTCGCTCCGGGGCTGCTTTTCGACGATTGCCCACTGTTATACCGCCATAACTCGCGCGCGTGAATCATCGTCCGCGGATCGGGGACTTCAACTTGCGAATTCACTCCCGGCGAGGGCGGGTCGAGTGCGCTTCGTCTTTCGCGAGAGAGCCTGATTACAACGGGCGGCGCGCGTCAAAGTTGTCGCGCGCGACACGTATCCCGCCGGGAAAGTTCTGAAGCTTCGGACAGCTTCAGAGATGTAGGAATATCCCACGGCACGTAGCGGGAAAATAGGATTGCGCGTAACCTTAAGTTATTCATTATATGTAGGACAGGGAAGAGATAGCTGCTCACGGCCGAACGGGAAGCGGAAACTGCTGAAACTCTCCCACCCTCTTTCTCGCCCTCTCTCTCGTTCGCTCGCTCGCTTCGCAGCTCGCCACGCCGGGGAGTCGGAGAGTCGCGGCCACGGCACGATCTTCCAGTATCATGTAACGGGCAATCATGTTAGAACGTATCGTTTCCGTGTACGTTTACTCGAAGTTGTTACGTTATTACGAAGCCGCGCGCTGCAGCGACGTTGAGTTTACCGTTCGCCGAACTATTCCGGACCGGATTACTGATCTCTTCCTGAAGCACCTCCGATCGCGATTTTGGCGCGCAATTTCGCAAATCTGATAGTTGACTACGGCGGCACATTTACGTTTCTGGCATTCCTGGCCGGCCCAACAGTTGCCCGGGAATACCCCGGTCCGTTTCCGGATCATTATCTAACGGCGTGTGCAACTTCGCAACGGCGGGCCGTCCAAAAATTTAACGTCGATCCAACTCCTATGAGAACTCCACTCTCTCTCTCTCTCTCTCTCTACTTCCGAATTGCTTTAGAGTCACCGAGCTGCCGTAATTTCCCCATCGAGTGCTGGTAAGGGAGAATTAAAATCATTTTGACATTTTGTCTTCTACAACTTTTGCTTTCTCAAATTTCGTAACAACAAAAAGTAAAATTGACTTGTTATTTTACTGAGAATGTTAATACAAATTTGAATGAATTAACTTAATGATTAAGGACATAACTAATAATAATAGAATAAACAAAAAAAACGAATAAAAAATTAATGTGTTTTAATACAAAAGAAAATTTGCTTGTCCTTGAAACAGTTTTAAATATAACATGAAATAATAGATTTTTTAAGCAAACAATAAAATTAAAGTTAAATTTTTAAGAATAAATTGTAGAAAGGGCAATTTTTTTCATTTGCTTACTATTCACAGCAACGTGAGCTTTTAATTCGGAAATAATTTAATTAACGTAATAAACAAGTAATAAATAGGAATTATTTATTAAAATTGTTAAAAAAGCGATGGGAACAAATGTTTTGCGAAAAAATGATATAACTTTCGACAGTGCAAAATATAGCTTCATTTACCTTGATTTGCAATTATAATCTATACAATTTGGTAAAAATAAAACTTCCACACCTGTCACATAGAGACACATCAGCTGTGTTTCGCACAAAAGTATATCACCAACTGTTAGAAAAAAGATAACTTTTGTCCCAATTCCGCCCCCGGTACTAACTTTTCCCTCACCTCCCCTTTAATGCGGCCGTCGACAGATAATGATCTTGTTTCGGCGCAGCCGGACGAAAATACGAGACGTCCGTAAGTATCCACTTTGGATTGCGGTTAATCGGCGTTTTCATCAAATCATGCGCAATTTCGGGAAAACGGCTTAACGTAACAATATGGCTCCATTAACCTCTCGCGTGTGCGTACGTACGCGACGAGTGTGCGTGGAGAATTTTTCGAAAACCTGATTACAACGGCCGCGCGCACCGGCGCGGTAGGATTACCGCGTGGTGATGTCGTAAACCGATAGTGGTGATGGTGGTGGTGGGATTGTTTCCATTCAAATCCGAAACACAATCGATCCACGGGCAAAGCCCGGAATGCGCCGCGTCGATTTTCCGTCTGATACATTGTTACGAAATATTTGCGCGAGCACGCATTCGTTACTCCGTCGAAACAATAACGATCTAGCCATTGTGAGGAGGAACGGAGCCACCGCCGCGCTCGTACGCGACGTTTTCTATTTACCCCTCTCGCCCGTGTCCGCCCCGGTCGAAAATCACTAGTCGACGTAGCACCGCGTTCTCCCTTAATATCGTCGTGCGCGAATTCTGCTGTGTAATATGATTGCCAGACTGCAGCCCATAGTTCTGAGATACTCCGTGAGAATATCCACCGTGACAGACGTCTCGAATCACGAATTTTGCCGGCGCCACCGCTGCGAGATACCCGTTCGCGCGATACACCAGGAATTCAGCAGCGTGTTCCCATTCCTTCAGGCGGCGAATGTAATAGGAACAGAAGCCGGTATGCACGGAGACGGACATGCGGCCTATGTGCATCAGTTAATTGGAGTTAATTATAGCGCCGACGGTGGCGGTCAATTAACTTTCGCCCGTTTACCCGCGGCGGTCTCGAAGCGCGCGGAGGCTTCCTCGCGATCTGTATCAACCGAGTGCACGGTTTGCGCCGCGCGTCTCGAGGATCGGTCTAGGTGGATCTAAACGCGCGTATTTCTGTCTGTCTCGATAAGAAAAACACTCGAGGGGACCGAGGAGAGGAGTGGCGCTTCGGAAGGAGAATTCGCGGAGAGATAATCGGCTTCGTCCGGTGTTAGTCTACGCTAAAATCGCGCGGCCGAGCGGAGCGACGATAAATTACGGGCGAGCGGCGCAAACCGCGAGACGCCGATATTATTTAGCCATATGTTACGGTTAAATCGATCGGGACGGGCATTCATATCGGATAAAGCGGGATCGAAAACTGGCGACTCGAATTTACGTTCGCCGTGAAAGTTATTATCTGTAACAGATCATAATTTCGTTCCACGCTTGCAGCAAGACACACATAGACACACGTATATGCATGCGTGGGAGTTCGCGCGGTAAAACGCTCTCCCTGTTTTTTTTTTTTTTCAGAATTATTTGCGCACACCATGCGGACCACCAGATCGCGTTCCTATCAGATTACAGAGAATTTCGGAAACAATTCTGATTCGGTAATGGCCCGGACCATCGCCCCGTTCGCCTGGCGCCAGTTTCGGGCATTTTGCGAAACCTGATTAATCGGTTTGCGCAGGCCACCGCGCGATATCACCGCGACGAGCGATGGAGTTCCCCATCGATGACGGAGATAATCGCGTAACGAAATGATTTTCGCTCTTTTCCTCTCTTCACCGCGTCCGACCGTATCGGAACGACCAGCAATAACGATTGAATTTTTCTCTTATCCCAAGCAAGCTCGCGCGGCGGTGAATCTGTACGCCGATATCAGTGAGGATCACAATCTATCTGTCGCGTCGACGTCGCCGAACGCCGGCAATTAAGTTGCAACCGCGGAGTAACGGCACAAACGTTCAGTTTTTCCTTTCGGTGATTGTCGATTCGGCCTAAAGAAATCAGCGCGCGATGTGTTTCGCCGACCCGCCTTGCCTCGCGTGTGCGCGGGCGAATCAACCGCTGCTGCGAGAAAACTTTGCCACGTAATGGGCTGAATTTTCGATCCGACCTACTGCCACCGCGTTTAGGAAATATCCTCCCCACTGATCCACGGAACGGTGGCGTGTAATTGCCTAATTAACTAAAGCGTCGATTATCGCGCGTGACAGCGTGGCTGTCAGTAAATAGGCGCGTCCGCGCGCGGATGCTCCCATCGATACGATGCGACTTCTCTCTCTCTCTCTCTTTTCGATAACGCGAGCGGACGACACCCCGGATTCGACTCGCGTTGCGACGACGACATATCGCGAATACGATACCCGGCATTTGTTACGCTAAACGAAATTCGCGACCGCCACGACCGTGGAACGGCCTTAACCGCGCGCGCGACTAGAAATTAATTCTCGCAGCTGCGCACTGTCCTTGCTCCACGAGTAACGCCCGGGTATCAGGTGGAGGCATTATTTAGTGTCAGCCAATTAACATGCCGGCGCGATCATGAGTGTTCACCTCGTCCGTCTCGCGGTCATCGATCGCGGAGTCCCTTTTCGTACCGCGCCGTAACTACGGGGGCAAAATTGCACGCCGAGCGATAATATCGGACTCGTGTTTCAGGCACGCTATCCCCTGAACCGGAGAGAAATAGCTCGCGCAGGAGCCCCGGTGGAAGACGAGAGGGGGCAAAATCGCGAGCGCGCGAGCTCGATCTCGCGAAAACTTCGACTTACCGTGGCGGAGTCGACCGCGCGCGATCTTGCAGAGATCCGTCACCCTCGATTCACCGCACTCGAGCGTTTGTTTGCGCTCCTTCCCTCGTGAAAGTAGCTGATCCGTCACAATATCGTCGGAAAAATAATGGTTAACGCAAGACGAAAAAACTTGAGGGATCCGTGCAAAATATGAGTATAATTGGTACGACGAGTTTTGATGTTAATGTTTAAGGACTCGTAAACAAATCATTGTTTTTCACGCTTTGATATTGAATATTGAATATTCCAGCAAGTCCCGCTCGTCGTCTTCCCGTTTTTCGGTTGCAAACCAGCGAGAGTGGTTTGGTTTCCGGAATCAAAAGGTGACATCGGAAGCTGTTTTCGAAATGATGATATATTTAAATAGCCCTAACTTCGACTGAAATTATCTTAGCTTCGGTGTAAGCAATCTCGTATTAATTTCACGCGTGTATAGATTATATTTCATTTAACATTTGTTACAATTTAATGTCGTTGATAAAACTCGAAGAAGATTCTTACGAAAAATTAATTTACGGAACAACCGCACTTCGATGAAACAACACGCGCCATTCATCATTCAAGTGTTCACCGATCAATACTCGGCGATTTGTAAGAAAGACGTCGCGGAAGGAATGCTCGAGCGCGGTGCGGAGCTTCGCGACGCCGGCTATCAATAATTAAAGGTGGATCTGCAGCGTTACACGTTCGACGCGCGTCACCTTGTACCGTAAGAATAAACGTGAGCTATCGAAATACAATAGCGCCCGGGTGCGACGGCGGGTCGACGGCATGATTTTTACGATTCCCATTTATCCTCCGCCATCAGCACTTGCCGCCTCTCTTTTTTCCCTTTTCTTCATTTCGCTATTTGTCTTGCTAATATGTCCTTTCCGATTCTCCCTGTTTGCCGAACAATTTATCAGGCGCGGTAACAGTTACACGGTCGCATAACGCGGGACAGCGCGTCCTAAAGAATTGCCGCCTGTCTCATCTGATTAATCCTCTGAGCGTACCGAGAGCGCGCGCACCACTCCCGTCAATACTCTGGTGAAAACGAACACGTCGAGCGGCAATCGAAACGGTATCAAACGGCGTTCACGCCCGAAACGTTATTCAATATCCCACACTATCGCTCCTAACTGCGTTAAACAGCGCCCCGCACGCGGCCGTTTAATAACGCGCCACTGTCTGGCGGCGTGATAGCGACACGCGAGTGAAAGACACGTGATGGACGGAATAGTTGCATAAGTTAGTAGCAATTTCTGCGTGTAATTATTATTTGAGCGCGACGTGAAATTTCGCAGATTCCTCCCTTTATGAAACCCGTAATGACACCACGATACAGAGGATATCCCACGTTCGCTAATTCGGCCCTTTTCAATGGCCCTTCCAACTTCTTTAAATGCGAGAATAATGCCGCGCGCTATCGCGTTTCGCTCGCGTTTCACTCAGTTACGCGTGATTACAAACAAGTATCGAAATATAAAGCGCGTTGAAATTTTCAGGAAGGGAAAAACATCCGCGTTTATCCGCGAACGAATCTCAGCAAGCCCGCGCGTCTCCCCCGATATTCGCTGCCGGCGATCATCCGCGCGCGCGGATATCCCTGGGAAGTATTGTGCTCGGCGTGCATGCTTAAGCTCTCGCCGAGGTCGTGGCGAGGCTTTGCGGACGGTTTTCGGTGAAAAGCTGTCCGAGCCGTCGCGCTGAGCCCGCTTTTACGATTGCTTTTCCCCGACTCGGTCGGGGTTTAAGGATGTGGCTTCAAAAGTGAACCACGATAGAACTTCGCACATACACACGTAAGCGCGCGCGCGCGCTCGGAGTTTCACACACGACTGTAAGATGGAGGTCCCGGAAGGGTCGCCATCAAGAAACACTCCATCGATCTGACGTAAATAAGATCCAGCGAGGTCTTTTATAAGAGTTTCCTCCCCTCTCTCTCTCTCTTTCTCTTCAGGAAAAGCCGTCGACGTTGAAATTCGAGTGTCTGTGCGCCGACACGCCGTGAATATTATGCGGCCGGTTCTAATGATATTAAGGCATGAAGAACGGCGGGCGAGAAGCTTTCTCCTGCTGGATGATGTTGCCGGGAGGAAAAGGCGGGCGAAAAAGCGTTAAGGCGAGGGAGGAGGTTTAGGCTCTATCTCCTTGTACTCGAGTATCCGTGGCTCGCGATCCGCGGAACGTCAGCGCGCGGGGGCAGGATATAGTCATGCTCTTTCGTGAACCTCGGTCCCACTTTCCGCCTCCCGGCCGGCGTTTCCTTCGGAATCACTCGTCGGCAATTTTTGCTACGGGAGAGGTTAAAGCACTCACGACCCTTGCCCTACGCTCGGCTGGCTATCGTTTACATAAAGAAAATGGGTCGCTCGCCGAACCACAGCGTCCGCAGCGCCGTTAAATTCCCGCGCGCGCTTTGTCCGGTCCTCGCCGAAATTGGATAGACGCGCGGGCCAAACGCAGCTGATTTGCATTCATGGTCGCGAGGCAAATGTATACACGCTTGCTGTAATTTTGAAGCGCCTTCCCCGTGCAACACTAATACCCAAGCGGGATCCTTTTAGCATGTATAAATAATGATCGTAAAAACTATCGTTCGATGTAACGCGAGTCGTGAGGGAATGGATTCTGCACCCTCGCGAGTAACCGGCGTCTTACGAGGACGATAACCACTCCAACTTAACATCGCCGTCTCATGTCGCTTCATCATATTATAATCCCCGTACGGCCGCGCGAGGATCCCATTTCGACTTGGCGCCGTTCGAAAGTATCGCGAAAAGCCCTCGCACTACGGAGAAGAATAGAGGGGATTGGTAATCTTGTCCTTCGGTGTGTATGAGGGAGCCGCCGACGACGACGGCATTCGTACGTGGAAACTCGCGCATTGAGTGGTCGGATATAGAGGACGTATGGCAGTGGTGAAGGGGTAGTGACTGGTGGTTACCGGTTCGGAGAATGATGCACGTTCAGAACGTGCCGCGTGACACCCTTTCGCTGTCCCCATCCACTGTCGTCGTCGTAACGGCTGCACTCGGGGGATTTGGGTTTATGGCGCTCGCCACTCGTTGTCGCGTCTCGGATCGTTTGTTTAGCGCGCGCCCCGTTTGGGTATTAAAGCCCCGCTCGGCGTATCCCGTCTTTGCCGCGTTATCTCACGCTTTATGGCGTCTAATGCCGCGGCCAGAGATTAATTCTCGCGCGCGTGCAATCTCGCCGCGCGCGTTTGTCGGCTCGTTTACTTTTAAACGCGGGAAAATTCGCAATTGAATTTTCTCCAGCGTGCGAGCGCCGATTAGATTCGTCGCTCCGTCTTCGGCGGTTTTTCGCGAGTCCCGCGAATTTCACGGATAACGCGCGTTCATCGCGTTTAATTTTAAATAAACTTTGCCCAAGCGAGATTCAATTTATAAGCGTTAGTTACGGGATATTTAAAGTTGAACGTTAAAGAAGTTGCACAATGGATGATGTTTAATCAAATTCTCGCCGGAGGGAAACTCGATTTTAAATTGCTCGCCGAGTATCTATAATTGAAGTCTGTGTTCCCCTCGGACAGAAGACGTAAGAATCAGCGGCAGTTAGTAATATCAGCAAGAGTGGCAGGTATAACAATTGTTTAATAGATATAGCGCGTTTTATTAGCTCGTCTCTTTTGTCCTTTAACTCTATCCTGGTGAAAATTTAAATCAGGTTCGTCGTATATATATATATATAAGGAAACGCAGCAACTTTTCTCAACGTTATATCTAACCGAGTTATTACTTGCTAATTAAGTTTCAAATTCTATTAAAGTGAAATTTTCTCCGGATTAATCGCGGGATGTAAAGTTCCACGACTTATTTACGCTTTCGGCGGTCCGGCCTGTCGAAGTACTTAATTTTTCATAATTAACTGGCGCCATAATCGATCTACTGCTCCCAGATAATTTGAAAGAAAGCTCCCCCCACGCGCGTACACTGAGAAATATTACTCCGAGTCCCGTCGGATAAACGAAAGCAAGTTCGATAAGGCGCTGGATAAACGAGCGCAACGCGTTTTGCATGCGAGTCGTCGTTAATCAAATTCAATCGGCGACACGCACGATGATGAGATATCTCAAACTCGCGCGCCACCGAAAGCCCGGAGCCGCGGAAAGAATTCGTCCCGCGCGTCCTGCACGAAGACAGGATTTGCATAGAGGAAGAGCCGGCAGGGAGAGCGCGGATGGTAGCGCGCGCGGCGGGTGGATCGTATCCGCGTATTACCTGAAATTACAGTCGATTCCCGGCCCGATGCGATAAAATCGGCCGTCGGTGCGATTCCTCTTCCTGCGGCCGCGTAACGCGTATGCACGACGGAGCACGCGGCACGTGGCCCATCATCTCTCGTTCGTCCGTGAGCGAGTGGCACGATCACCTGCTACGACGCCCGGCGAGATCGCGTGTCAAGCCGCAAAGCCCCGGCTTCTTTGCATCGCCCGCTCTCACCTTCCTCGGGACGCTTCTAACCGACCTCGGCGCAAGTGACCTCTCTCGCACGTGAGAAGCCGACACGCGTATGCCGGGCACGCAGCCCTCATAAATAATGGCGACTGTTGGCGCGAGAGCTCGCCGTCGTCGCGGCAGAAGCAGCGCGAAAAGTAGCTCCGAAAGCTCCCTACGAAGTCGTCCCGATATTGCATTATTACTTTTCGGTCGGTTCGTAGGTCGTCCGAGAGCGCGAGGCCGGGAAGGGGGAACGAGGGATAAGGAGCGGAACTGTGCGAACGTGGGTCGGTCGACGACGGGGCGGCTTCTCGTTCAGCAGTGAAAGATCGGATAAAGATTGCCGCACGTACCGATTCCTTTCGTTCTCGAACGCGCACCATAGGGCGCCGGCTGCCGCCGAATGGAGATTCCCCATAAATTTTACGTCGCGGTCGACGATAACCGCCCGGGACACGGCGGAAAGAGGTTGCGGCCATGGTGGTCGCACCTCCGGTGTAGCGCCGCCAGAAAAGGGTGTTACATACGGGAGGAAGAGAAATGTTTCTGCCGGCGCAATATCTAGCTCGAGCTTTCCCCTCTCTCTCTCTCCCTTGGGCATATTCGAGCAATTACATTCACCGAGACACAATTCTGTGCGATATATGTACCATTTAATAAGTACGCATGAAATTTAATTAATCCCGATATTCTATATATTTTCTCGCGGTTAACGCGCCCTCCTTTTATTATACACGCATTTAACCCGAATCATTTCGAGAAAAACTCTGAGATCGGTGAGTTTTACATGTAGACCAGCGATCAATCGAGGATACAGAAGTTCCGCGTTCAATTTCGCTTGTTAAGTCAAAAATACGGTTTGACCGATTTTTAGGATTGACGGACTAAAGCGGAACGAAGATATTTCCGGCCCCGATCGATTTTTCGTATAACGTGTCTCTCTTTCATTACACATGCTATGTATATTTAACGAGGATCACTTTGAGACAAATTTTCAGATCAGAGAGAGTTTCAGATGCAAACATAGATGAGCGATCTAATCGAGGATACACAAGTTCCGCGTACTCATGTTCAGCTTGTTAAATAAATGTCACAGTTTGACCGGATTTCTAAGATCGATGGACGAAGGAGGCACGGCAAAGATACTTTCGTTCCCGATCGATTTTTCGCACTCTGTTTTCTCGCTTTCGCGCCCTTCCTTGACCGCGCCGTTGTCGTTACTGTGACCCTCGCCATAATTTACATCGGCGAACACACCGTATTAGCAATAATTGATGGATAAAAGCATACATGTCGGGCGTACATGCTTATATGAATCACCAACGCACGCATTAATCTCTCGCCGACGTTTAAAAAAAGCTGGAAAACTTGACGGACCATTATTCACCCTGCCTGGCTGATGATTATTTACGATAACGGACGAGAGTACGCTTGTTCGGTGTCTTTCCGCGTAACCGCGCCAAAGTAGGATGTAATTCGAATGTAATGAGAGAGAGAGAGAGAGAGAGAGAGAGAATTCGCGAGTCGATGATAATCACGCGGAAATGTAATCGCGGGCGTCTCCCTCTCGCGTATCTCATCCGTCTGCCGCTCTCGCGCGTGTGTACACGGTTACATATTTCGCTCACGTGTGTATAAAAATAACCTATGAATTTATTTGTCACGTGCAATCTCTCGCCGTTCGCCGTTCGCATGCGTTAGGAGCGAATCCGGTTTAGAATGCGTGAAGCATGCGACGCGAGCTAAAAAATCGGGCACAATAATTCAAGGCGCATGCAGCTCGCGCGCCGCAATTAATTCAACGTCAGGCCGCGGATGATACCGGTCGAATCAGTATTTTCATTTTCCGTTTCCCAAGTGAAATATGCGGCGATTCATATGAGTTGATTAACATACTATGAGGATGCCGCCGCGGCCGGCGCCGTCGGGCCGAACCGCGCGTTTAAATATTACTTTGTGCGGTAAAGCGAAGAATAATGGCTTCCCGGACGTTCATTACGGGTACGCATTACGGAGATTGATTATGCTTTACGATGTGGATTCGTAAGGGTTACTGATACCGCGTTTACACGCTACCGTAACACGGCGTATTACGCTAACTTATTATCACGAGAGCTCCTCTTTCTCTCTCGCGAGCGCGCGACGAGTCGCTCGTATTTAAACGTCACTTGTGTTTCAAGCTGAGTATGTCGTGTATCTAAAAGTAATCGATATTTCGCGGAGGACCGATTTGAACCCGGCAAACATTTCATACTTTCTTATGGTATATTCACACACACACACACATACACGTATGTATATGCGTGTATGTGTATTCAGGATAGTCGCCACAGCAATATATTATTTTTTTACCATTGTACGTGCTACCGTCGCTTGAGTTTTACCGTGGTGTACCGACTGCAAATTTAGTATTATGAGCATTAGCGCTGACTTATTGGGCTTTTAACATCAGAAATGGTGTATCGTATATATGCATAATGAACACTTTCGAATGCAAATCGTAGCGTAACGATCGTTGTCGAGATTTACTATTATTCGATGTACCTGCCGGCGCGAGGGTTTATTATCCGGTTAAGGTATATATATATGTATATACACACTCCTTAATGCCGCGAGGCCTCCCTCGTACATTATCATGAGCGTGAAAATGATTATGACTGTAAAAGTCAAGTGTCCTTAGCGCGCGTTAAGGAGATATTTTTTCGCGCCCGGGACACTGCCCCTCGCGATACAAAATGATAAATGGCGAGGCGTCGCGCGAAATTTCGAAGGACGGACTTTTCGAAATTTATTTTTTAAATGCGCTCGCGCTGCGGAAGCATTTTCTAACGTCGTTCCTCGGCTAGGTCATCTTTTATTCCTATCTCGTATCAAAGAAGTTTATGAAGCATCGCGCATCCGACACCGGAAGGAAGAGACCGTCTTCGAGGATGATGAATCACCGAAAACGTACAAGAGGATAATTCAGGTTGCATCAACCTCTCTGCCGTCTCGCGAATCCCGCAGCTTCCCTTCGAGCTCCACGATAACGACGTGCTGGGGAAGTTGTTTATTAGCAACTGACGCTTATCTTTACACGGGTAACTACTTTAATGTCAGACGGCGCGGTTACACAATACCACGATCGCGCAGAAGCTCCGACGATTTTACAGAAGCGCGCCGATAATTATACGCTGAAAAAGCGCGACAATGTTTTATGATTTAATTCTTTGTGGGTCTCACTCCAGTGAAGCATAATCTCATGAAATTAATTCTTTCGCCTTTTTACGCCGGAAATATCCACATGACTAATGAAATGCAAACGATCGTGCTTTTTATCGCGAACAATTTTTTATTATCGCCGTATCTATATCGATAATAAAATATATTGCCTTTGCATTTCATTTATTTCAAGACTAATGAGAGGGTATACAAATGAAAATCTGAATCATAAGATATACACACACATATGTTTGTACATGTGTTTTCCCCGTCGCAATTTTCATTTCAACTTTTGCATTCACCGGGCCAATTTTTAATCCTGCATCATTGCGATTTAATAGCCACTTTTATATACGTTGCGTCTTTCATACGGTTAATTAGAGAGTAATAAAGTCATTCGGAAGGAAATAGACGTCGGTTAATGTCGGCTTCGTTGTGAACGAGCCTGTAAAACGCGCTGGCATCGCCAAGGGGGTCGGCAGAAAACGGTAAGGACCATCCTGGGAACGCTTCGTCATCTCTGATAACTCTCGTGGACCTCGAGCCTCGCGAATCCCTCGGCTTCTCCCGAGCCCCACGAAAACTACCCCATTGCGCAGTTATCTCGGACCCTTCTAGTATGATCAGACACTTCGCCTACCGCCGTCCGACATTTTGCTGGCAGGTAAAAAGAGGAGACAGAACGCCAGCGAGAAGACCGAAGATTAAAAATTCTCTATCGCGATAAGACCAATTTTCGGCTCACCCATGGCTCTTCACGACCGAGGACACTCGCCAAGTATAATGATACGTTTCTCTCGTAAATCGACAGGTGTTTTTTCGCTTCGGAAGAATCTCGTGTTTCCAATTCCGTCAATCTAGATATATCATCGAGATTTGAATACAACGTGCAACGTGCCCGTGCGTTATTTTGAAACGTTTTCACAAGCTACGAATTTGGAACATCCGTTTAAGAGAGAAAGACGTGGGACGTTCGCCTATATTTTACTTTTACTTAATTAAGCAAATTTCGAGAGGATGATTTAAATATCCGCAGACAGAGATATTTAAAAATAAAACCGAATTGGATCAAATTTATTTCAGTCAAATTTATTTCAGAACTTTAAGTGCTCCGAATAATAAGGATCCCATCGCGAGATCTAGGAGAGAATTCTAGGAGAAAATTTAGACATGTTTTTGGCAATTCTGAGTCTGACTTTGAAAAATGAAAGAATAGCGACATAGTGAGAAGAAAAACGACGTTTCGAAAGTATAACAATTCTACGACGAATCGTCTCGTAGTCGCGCCTCATGATTATAGTTTGTATAGATTACCCGAATTTTCCAGCAACACTTCCGCGCTCGCAGATTCAGGTTTGTATTAGTTAATTTTTAACGCACACGCGCATTGGAAATAAACCCAGGTGAGCGATGGCGAAACGATGCGTTTTGCTAGGTGAAAACTATCAACGGACGATTGGCCGAGAGTTTCGGATAACGTAACGGCTGTACGCGGCGGATGCGTTTACGACCGGGAGTAAAAAAGATCGATCGCATTTCCGGCGTACCATAGACACCTCTCGCCCGCCATGTACCACTTTTTCTTTCGCTGCTGCCGGCCAAAGGGCCCAATGAAAAATCACTGCGCGGACCCGGAGCTCGCGGCGGAACATAAATTTTCAAGCAGCGCGATACAGGGTCGGCGCTGTTTATCAAGCCTCTTTCACCTCCCGGAAGCAGATGACCGGAGATCTATTAATTTCGGCGTAACGGTTCACTAACTCGCGCGCTAGCATCCCGCGAGGTCGAGAGCGGGAAAGGCTTCGCCCTGTCAAGTTTTCGACAGCCGCGGCGGCTCTTGCGATCCCGCTCGAAAATTCTGACGCACATTACTCGCCGCGAGTCATCGTTCGACGCAAAAGGGAAGTGAAACGAAAAGAAAAACACACGGTCAGGTCGGTTCGGGGTTCTTCGCAACGTAAAGGTGCGTATACATCTAACGAACAGCGAACGTGTGATGTATTCGCGCCTAAACGCGCCCGAATTCTCTTTAAAACCATCTGATAAGCCATCTTATAAGCAACAACGTTCTGTATTGTTAGACAAGATTCATAATCTGATTGTGAATTTTTTTTACATAACCAAGTTATGAAAATTAATGACCAAATTGATATTACATTTAATAACGAATAGTTATGAGAAGATACTCTGAATCCACATTTCATAATGATACTGTAATAATTTAGAGCACGAAATTTAATGAGTGAACATCAGTAAAATACATTACAACTGTAGTTTACTAATATTCACAACTAACGATTTATATTGTTGCCACAAATCCTGTATCATACATCATCCTGTATCACGTATCAACAATTATATTATTATTAATTATATATTATTAAATATTAAAACAACTCTAACATATCATAATATGTTATAATATATCACTGAATATAAAAACTAAATATGAAAACTAAACAGCATTTATGTAATGTAAAACAGAAAAATATAAAATTTCATAATTGTTCTTTAATTTTATAGTATAAATATGAAATATTTAAACTATTTTGTAACTAACAACACAGATATTATGAAAATTATGAGAAATTATAAATTTTAATATAAAATTCCTAAATTTACTATCAGAAACGCGATTATTTTTAAGAACTTTTTTAATGTTGCATTTGGATTTGTTTCGATGTATGTATTTTTTTTATGTAACAACGAAAGTTTGCACTCGCTGTTATAGTTCGGAAAATAATACGGCTTAATGAATCCGAATAGAATGTTCATGTAGATATACACATAGAGAACTAACAACGAACAAACAGCGAATGCGAACGCTCGTTGTTACGGTTCGGAAATGTGTCCGCCTTAATGAATCCGAACGAAACGTTTGATTCACGCTCCGATCGATTTGCTATGGTGACGGTAGGACGAAGAAAGTTCGCACACATTCGATTAGCACCTGGCTGTGGTTTGTTTGTACTTTTAGAAGCACATACCAATCAGGTTCAAGGGCTCACCGAGTCCTAGCCTTCGTTTGGATACAAATTTGGATCCACGTACATATGCTACGCATGTGGTAATGACATCCCGTATTAGTGGTGGAGGCGTCCCACGTCCTACGCTCGGTAAATCCTTGGATCCGATTGTTAACGTGCAACGAGCGCCGAGGTGAACATTCGAATATTCGCTTCCGATATTCGCTCGTTGCTCGCCAGGCGCGTACACACTTTAAGAATCCTCTTTCTCGTCTAACAAAAGAAACTTGCCTTCTCTCATTTCCCATAAATCAATAATATACCACGGGTACTCAACGAGTCTGCATAATTACTGAAAATGAGTGGAGCAAAAAATTGACGAGAAGCGGCGGTTGAAGAGAGAATTACGGAGTACACGATACGGCCAGATTATGTGTGGTTTTTAAAAAGTCTCGCCGCAGCGTGCGCGTTAATCTCTCTGTAGTGAATCTTGCGCGGTAATACGTAAGCATTATGCTAACGTCCGTCCCTTATCTTACTTAGGAAAATTTACAAGTATAGCTCGCGCTCTCACTAAGTGGCCCATACCTTGTTTTGGCTTTAATAACTACACGTCACAGACGTAAAAACGTCACGGATCGCCGTTGACGAGGCGGGGAATTTAGACCGAGTGAAATCAGGACTGGCCGTGGTCTCGTTAATTTTTCAAAGTTATGCACGATCTCACTCGCGGTGAGGTTTCGCGATCGTAAAACGATAGGCCGGCGTGTGTGTAGGTATGTAGAGGAAGCATATACCGGAAGACGCGCGGGATTTAACGAGCTTCCGCTTCGCTTATCACCACATATTTATGCATGTAGACGGGTATCCCGCAAAGAGCCGCGGCACCGAATATTTTGCAAGAAATTTCAAATTCAAACGTTGTGATATTCGCTAAATAAATTTTCGGTTAATGCCGCCGCGCCGACAAACGGCCGGCATTAAACTATTTCCGACAATTTTGTATATTAACGATCCGCTTAAATAAATTGGCGATTATTTGCACTCGGTTAATATAACGCACAAATGGATTACGTTGCATTACGTATGTCGAACGTGTTCGATTATTAACGCGCGCGCGCGCTAAATGCAGCCGCGAGAAAGGTAAAGAGTGTTTGAAGCGTTAAGCGCCGGCGGGGGGTGAAAAGGGGGGAGGATAGATCGAAGTTGCGTGACAGTAATAATAACAGATGTTGCGCTAAAGTATGTACGTTATAATTAGGTATGCGTCTAACAGCGCGGAACTAGACGGAACGTTATCTAACATTTCCTCATCGAAGTTCCGAAACAGCTGGAATTTCCACTAAAATTATCAAATTTGCGAAACGTGCCGGCTTAAAATATCTTGTCGGCATTTCACCCGCTCGCAGTGTCGCTCGCAGGACTCGAAAGGATGAAGGGAAATGACAGGGGGAGGGAGAGGGGAGCGGAGGAGAGAGAGAGAGAGAGAGAGAGAACCGCGCGAATAAGTTTATACACGTCTTCGGAGTTTAGGAAACTCGGGATGTTCGTTCATCCAATTTGATTAGACTGTTAGGAAACTTACTTTTGACAGAAACCGTTGTATATGCCGGATATACATGCTGAATGTTACGTGATAATACGCGTGGTACGTGGGAGAAATACGGCGTATGTGAGTCGCACTGGGAAACTGAAATTAAATAGTCGACTCCGCGCGCGGAGTCTCTAGTCACGGTGGATCGCGATAGACGAGAGAAAAGCCGAAAGCCCGAGCGCGTTCCCGCAGGAAGATGCAAACCGTGTCGAAAAGCCGGGGTAAGCACCGCGCGCTTTCGCGCGAAAGAATTTCAATTTAAGCGAACTTCGCGCGAGCGTCAAGTATGCGTCGGTGCAGACGGGGGCTGCGCGATCGGGAAGTTCTCTCGCTCGGCCGCGGAAGAAGAAGCTATCTCTCTTTAAACGCGGCTTAATGGTCCGATTTATAAGATATCGATTTGCCCTTAGTCCTTCACGAACGCGCGCGCGCGTCTAGGAACGTGGAGAAAGAGAGAGAGAGAGAGAGCGTCTTTGCTGCTCAGAAATACGGACAACGAGCACGACGATAATCCGGATGTTCGGACACGCGGCGAACTTTCACGCCTTGTTCCCGGGACTTGGAGCGGGATCAGAGTTGCTTTTAAGCGGTATATTCGTCTCTCGGTTCGGCGATTTCGCGTCCCTTCGCGGACCCTACCTTCTACGATCCCTTCCCTCGCTCTCCCTCATGGAACCGCTCGACGAATTCCATTTTGTCCCTAGCCCTGTGCCTGAGTCCAAGGCGTTACCCGGTAGCCGAGGTGGTAAATTAACAATTAAACTGTAACAGGATTTTCAGACGTCCACCTACTACAGGAAATTCAACGCTACCCGCCACCGTGTCCTTCCGAGAGCTTGCCCCTGCCCGTGGATAATTAAACGCAACCGGTATGACCGACGTGTGTCCTCCACCTACGTCGCTTCCGGTTCCTTGACCGCGTCTAACCCCACCGCGATGGGCACAACAGCCCGGCTTCTGGAAATTGGAAACCTGTAATTTATGGCGGTAACTGAGGAGCGAAAGAGCGAGAGAGAGAGAGAGAGAAGACAGTTGGATTAATGCCCGATTTCCGAACACTTCGAGCGACCATATGTTCGTTCGATGAGCTGACTTGATTTTCGAAAATCAATGTGCCAGTACACTCTCGCTTCTGAAGCATTGCTCCTGTTGCTCAATTCTTCAATTTCGCAAAATCCTACCGTTGACATCGCAAATGCTGGATTACATCTCCTAGCATGTCAATATTAAAATGTGATAAACTCCGGCGGGAAGAGTCGAGTTATAATATTATTATAGTTATAAATATTAGGAGTAATACTATTCGACATATTCGAAATTTCGAAACTTCGGTATAATCAGCATAACGTAATGAAGAAAAGTTGCATTCTTTGCAATAGTAAATACTATTTACTATGCCTGCAAAACGAGCCCACGTATTTTCCAGTTCTTAAAGACTTTCCCTTTTTCTTAAAGAAAAAAGTTACGAATATTCAA
This sequence comes from Dinoponera quadriceps, assembly GCF_001313825.1. Lineage (NCBI taxonomy): Eukaryota > Metazoa > Arthropoda > Insecta > Hymenoptera > Formicidae > Dinoponera > Dinoponera quadriceps. The sequence goes on from NW_014555567.1 coordinate 1,006,992, forward strand.
ACATTTGAATATTTTAATATCCGAATATTCGAATTTTCACAGTTAAAATTTTCATTATTCGAGTATAATAACTCAAAGGTTCAGAAATTCGAAATTTCGAAGTTTTGGAGAGCCGAAGTTTCAAGCGCAACCTTTAGACCTAATAAACATTTCTCAACGCGATCGCTATGCGAGCGAAATGGCATTTAAAGATCGATCCTATCGGGAAAAACGCGCAGGTTTCACAATCGTAGCCGTAAACATCGTACAGGCTATTTCCGAAGTTCCTACATTGTTCTCGTAACTATCGTCGCTTTGCCCTCGGTCAGGTTTATTAGTTGCCGATGTTTAACGCTGTTAAACTCCCCGTTCATTTCCACGCTCGAATCCATCGCGAATTAATGAAGAGGCAGCGTTGTGAAAGTTGCAAAATCGTGAAATTTTAATTTCGCGCGCCATTCGCACGGGTTTTCAATCACTTCCGCGCACAATACGTGCCATTTCCACATACGTATTCGCAAATAAATTCTTCGCACGAAGCGACGGGCCTTTTGCCATTTGGCGAAATCGCGGCGCCGCCGCCGTTGCGCATTTGTGTTTTACGGTCAATCTTGAAGCGGCTCGCCGCTCTTTTCCTCCGCGCGTTTTATCGACCTCCGTTCGGTTTGACCATTAGCCCACGGTTTACTCGCGCTTCCAAAGATCGCATTCGCTATCACGTACGCGGGCTTTAATGGATATGAGAATGAACACCTAATGGTGGGCCGGGCGTTACTCTTAAAACGTGTTTCGCCTTATTTACGGTGTAAAACACACCCGGTCAAGGGTGACGAGCGCACACTGGCCCCTCTTTTCGTGATATTCGTTTCTGTTCTTTCTCTGTCAAAGGCGAGCCTCGCTTTTATGACGAGGGAAAGCCGCCGCAAAGGGTATGTGCTCACGGCCTATTTCATGGATCTTCGCTCGTTCGCGATAGCTTCTTTGTCACGGTGTCGTTAGTGTCTACGATAGAATTCCACGCGCAATCCGGCGACGAAATTCGGACGTTGCACGAGCCGCCCTGAATTTCGCGGCACTCGCCATATTTTGCACTGCGATTTTTTAACATCATTTACGACATCAAACGCTGTCGCGACCCCGCAAATCGTAATTGCGGCTTCTCGTTACGACGTTGCCACCATAACGACGTTCATAGTACCGCCTCGCGCGCAAAAAAAAAATAGAAAAATAAAAAAAAAATATGAGAGCGCGTCACGTGTATCTTTGTAGGTGCACATTCGTGTTAACAACAATTAGCGTCGTCCGATTATATGAACATTCCGCGCTTTGCTTTACGCGCGTAATTAGCTTAATGCAGAATAACCCCGCGAATCCGCCCTTCTAATTTTCTCCCTCATCATGCGTATGGGGGGGGGGGGGGGNGGGGGGGGGGGCGAATTTGAGTGATATTTTATTATTTCCGAGGAATAGATTCATGCTCGCGCGCTACAAGGTGGATTAGGCGAATTCGCGAAGAGAAAGTTGGAAAGCTGCAGCCCGGAGATATCGTGGCCCGCCACGAACGCAATTTATCACGCGATTCGACGCGGACGCGAAATACAAACATGATTCTCGGCCCCTTGACCAATATAAGGGTCTGAATTTATTTGCGTGCAAGTCGTGCGCGGTTCTTCGATCGGACGAAAATTCCAAGAGAAACCGAGTGGTACTGCGGGCTCCCTCAGGGTTTAAGCCGCAGGACCTAAATCAATTCCCCGTTTGACAAATCTTCGGGCGATGCCGGACGACGGCAGATATTTCATTGACCGCACAATTTCGCTATCTATCGCGTGTACCACGCTGTAGACCGCGCAATTTTTAGATTCCGATTCAGCGGGGGACGCGTCGGATTAATCTGTCTTGCGTTGGCGAAAATGATTTCTGAGATTCCGCCGAGTTTCGTTATTGCTCGGGTAGCGAAAATTAATTCCGCGTCGCGAGACGTGATGCGCGAAGGTCCGAGAATAAGGAATAACACGAGAGACGTGACGAAGGAATGAAAAGTGCAAAGCAAATAAGAAGAGAGTAGATTAAAGACGTATGATCGGTCCGATAATTTCCAGAAATTTTCTTCCGCGGAGACTCGCGTCGCAGAAATAATACGAATATACGACGGGGGACTTGGAGAGTGGCCGCAGGAAAATACGAAAGAGGACGTAAAGCCGAGAGAGCGGAGAGTGGACGTGTGCCGTTGGAAATCAAGAACGGTCGTAGTGCAGCCGTACGGCAGCGGTAGCGTGCGAGAAACCGAAGGAGCATAAAGCAAACACCGCGAGAGGTATTAGTTGTGCAAACTGGTGAGGTTGCTAACGAGATTTTCGGCGCGACGCGCTCTCCGGTCGCTAACCCGCGCAAATCGCGGGTCGGTCGATCGACTTTTCTGTCAATCGCGCGTTTCGACTCGTTCCTCGCCTTACTTTCTAAATTTCTTGGATTGAAACGTTACTTTACCTTACCAAACGAGTGAGAATTCTCTCCAAAAAGGATAGTGGAAATGCTGCCACTCGGAACGGAGTGACATTTCACACTTTTCACAAGAGCGAACGGTTCCAACTTTGGAGTGAATGTTTCACTCGTTTAGAGTGAATTCTTCTAATTTAGATTCTTCAACCCTTCTGGCTCCAATGGGATATACACGTCCCATTTACCGAAGACAACGAGACTATACAATAAGAATTCACTTACAGATCGCCAATAAATTATCGCCACCATATTATCCAAAATAGTTATCAAAGGAAAAAGAAAAAAAATTGGCTCCCAAGGGCTAACACGTATTCTTTTTCACTGTGTCGTTTTAAAGGCATTATCAATGAGATTTTGTCTGAAAATCTTCTCAATTACATGCCATTCAATCGATTCCATTCGTATTATATTTGGAAAAATTCGCTCGCCACTGGCGCTGGGTTTGAGTTGAAAACTTCCGGGCCCACAGTATCGAATCTAAAATTAGTCTCGAATTGAGCATTTCGTGCTCTATTTAACAAATACACGTGATCCAGCGCAATTTTATTGACAGCTATAAGTGGATCGGCGGTCCAATTCAAAGCACGTTTACAATATCCCACACCATTGTAAGGCTTTCGGAGCCGGTGACACCGCGGGCACGCCGCTGGTCGATTATGGGGGAACGGTATAGGCGAAGTTATTCTTTAATAACTCCGTCCCATTGTTACTTTCGGGGATAACGCCCTCATAGCGGGCGCACACGTAACCCCCCCGGCTTTATTTATCCGGAAAGCGAGATAGCGACTCGAATGAAAGCTCCAGATTACATCCCTCGGAGGTCAATCGAGTCTCGCGGTGATCACGCGCGAAGGGGTTTCTAATGTTCTCTACGATCCAGAGGTAAGCAGTCGAGACAGCTTTACGGTCTCCTCACTCGTGTCTATTAGTCGCCGAAGGATTCTTCAAAATAGGGTCGTCAAAAGTTTTAATATCGTCCGTTCGTACGAGCACACTTGCCTCCGTTGAGTCGTTGTCACGTCGACACCGTAATCCGGATACAAGCACTCCACCGTTCAACGACCGTTGCGCGCTAACTAATGTAACTTTCAGCGGTGATCATGGCGTCTCGATCGAGACGCGGTATATACGTGTGATCGTGCGGATCGTGACGTCAATTCTCTTGAACATGCAACGAGATGATCGAGTTAACGGACAGACGGAAGAATATCTGGCTGGGCAATGATAAAAATGATTCGTAAGAAATTTCACAATTTTTTCGTGCTAGCGTATCGAACGATTTCTCGAATGTAGGACACATTACGAATATCCGCAATATCGCGTTACCGTTCGTATCTTATAATAGAACAAAGATGAAATTTGCTGTCTCTCAATGGGAAAATTTAGGAATTATTATATATTTATTGCTAGTGGTAGAAAGTGGCGACGCTAAAATTAATAATATCATTTATTCAAGATTTATTGAGTAATTGTGTTAATCCGAAAAATTCAGGTCGCAATTAAAAATATCAGAAATTGTCCAGGGAAATATTTATTAATCGAGACACCCGAATGACAAACCGAGCTGGTTATAACCGTCGACTCGATTAATTTGCATTACGATTTCACGAATGAAAATTGATCGCGGAAAATATACAGTCGGAGTCCAAAAAGAGACGTTTGTTACGTCGCTTGTGAAGCAGCGCAGTTCGCGCGATTATACTGCAGAAAAGGGTAATACCCGGGGAAGGCTTTTGTTCGATCACGACGGCAATGTGTTCGATTAACTTTATACGCGTACCTATCTCGCCTAGTTTCTTGAAACAATACGGCCCGGGTACGAGTTTCCAACCGTGTCGTTGCGTCCGCTGTAATGAGATTGGTCAGCAGAATCGAGCCGAGCTTAGTATCCAGATCATGGCCCCAAAGCTTCATTGAACCGAAATGGTCACACAGAACGTGTTCTCAACCGTGAGAACCTGAAATAACAGAGGAGCGGACGAACCATATCGCGGAAATGCGTTATTACACCGCGAAATATACAACGTACGGCGGCCAACGCGCGAATTTTGCGCATCCAACGATCGTTTTCACGTACCGCAACAAGGTCCGTGCTTTATCCCGTCGATATCTAACGACGATGACGACAACGAGGTTGTTTAAACGGCGCTCGTATTTCCGTTCAATTCACAATACACCTCTCGTGGAGAAATTCCCGCGACTCCACGTGCCCCATTTAAATATCCCTCAAAGTTGATTAAATCACCGTAATTATGCTGCGATTTGATCTTTGAGATTGAATAATCCTCATTGCCCATCGCGCTCTGTCCCGCATATCAATTAGCGGCGATGATAAAAGTTTCAACTCGCACCTTTGAAGTCGGCGAGTCGGCACGAGCACACTTCGGTACGACGTCCGCGACGGGCAGGTGAAACGAATTTCACGACTGAATCATATTATCGCGCGCTACCGAAGCTCGCCGGCGAGATTAAGTTAATAAATGCGCTTGGCGTCGCACGCCAGGTACGTAAAATTTGATACTCGCCCGAATATCTTCCCAGCGCGTGACAACCGGCACGGTAAAACTGTCGAAAGAATATCTCGACGTATCTCTCGTCACGCCCGGATCGATCTCGCCTTGACAACAGCAAACTGCGCGTGGTGAATCGACCGCGCGACCGGCGGAATTTTAAGTATGACCGCGATTTCGGCGCGTTTCGGCGCTAATCGGCACGACGGCAATCAACGCGACAGCGCGAAATGAATTTCCCCCGGCATTCCCGCGTGATTTAGACCCGTAGCGAGGGGCATATCGTTACCTGCTCCGATCACGTTCCAATCCTCGGTAATGCGGGCGCCAGAAACTTGGACGGACTTGGCGCACCGCGAATACTCCGGGCTCATCGCAATATCTAATTTCGATACGTTCGGGTCGCGGCATTGTTCCGGAAACTCCGCGTCGCAATTACAACTACCGTGCGCGAGCGCCAGCTTGCCGTGTTGTCGTCTCGGATTACTCGATATAGTATCGCGGATGCGCCAGCACCGGTTTTGAATCGTCGTCCCCGTACCGATCTCCGAGAGCCGTACGAAGTCGCGGAACTAGGCGACACTCGAAAGGGCTCCGGCCCGGGGTCGGCATCCACTTCAATGCGAGCGCATTAAAACGAACTTCCGAGGTGGAAGGACGCCGGTAATGGAGAAGTCAGTCGAGCCTCGCGAGTTACACGCGACCGATGGTAACGGACTATTTAACCCTCCTGTGGCATTAAGGTGCTCTCTCTCTCTCTCTCTCTCTCCTCCTGTCGCTCATTTTCTTTTCGTGTTTTTCGCCGACCTTCTTCTCCCTTTCTCTCCCCCGTTTTAACCGAGATCACGCATCGCCGCCGCCCGTCTCATCGCGTCTCTCTTATCAGCACGCTTCCGGCCGCTCGAAATTTTCCTTTGAGAATTATATTCGCGCCTCAGCCGCTCGATCAAAGAGTAATGAGCGTCGCACGGAAGCCGGTGCCCGAGCAGATCCCGGAGCAGATAGAGGGACCCGTTAATTAGGTAATCCGAGACTCCGGACCGAATCGATACCGGGTAGCGCGCTCGAGGTTAAACTACCGATGAGTCGACGAAAATCAGTATCGGATTGTTGCACGGTTGCGATCGATCGGTCGAGATGAACATTTCCCCTCCCGAACATTCATCACGCGATGATATCTCCACGATCTTATCTCACTTCTTTCCCCACTCCGTGCGATTGTATAATTTGCAACCACCGTTGCAATGCGACGCACGGCTTATTAGCTTTCTCGATAGGATTTCATGTGAAACCCCGGGTCGAGGCGAGGATCAGTATAATTCTTGAGAGAGTGCAGAGAATATAATTGATGAGAATACTGTACTCGAATTTCCTGCGTGGCGATCGCTTTCGCGGTAATATCACACGGCCGCGCTGGTCGGCATAAATATCACGGCGTACGCGGGGGGTATCTTGGTATGTGCGAGCAAAACTTTGAGGATAGATTTCTCGACTAACACGAGAGAGAGAGAGAGAAAGCGAATTCCTCCTGAACGAAAACATACACAAACGTACGAGGCCACTGGCTCGTGGTCCACGTTTTGCAAGGCGTCCCGCAATTAGCGGGACCGAAGTTTCTTCGCGAAGCTAGGCCGCGGGTTCGTCGTAACATTTACACACTCGCAATGGTCTTCCAGTCCCCCATAGTCTACGCGCGCGGCCCGACTTCAAGAAAATTGAAGTCGATCTGACTCGCGCTTTAGTCTTCGCCATTATTTTCGTCGGCGGGACTATACTCGCGCGGAATTATACGGTAATTTCGAAACGGCGTCTTAGCCGACGCCCTATTTCCGTTCCAAGAAGTAATCTCGAGCCGGATAACACGTCGTACCCGTTCGTACGCCGCCGGAAAGCCCTCTTTCGGGATACGCGGAAGGCTATATACCGAAAGCTCCCGCTAGTTTACTGCCACGTGATTTCAGACTTTCCTGCCCGTCCATGTTCGCCGTGGTATATCACGTCTCTTGCTTCTTTGGATTCTATCCTCATTAGACTCTGCTCTCTCTCTCTCTCTTTTCGGCCTTTACCCGTCGGGGAAATTTAACGACTAAAAAAAAAGGGAAACACTACGCGCCGTCGATCTCGGTAATTTCGAGACGTCACGACGATTTTGCCGCGGTCGCGCCTCCTAATGATAAAATCGATAGTTCGATGATAATGATAGAGGCATTAAGGAAACGTTTGTTCTATTAAACGTATGAAAATATCGCGACTTTCCACTTCATCTGTTTATCAGATCCCCGAGAGATTTATACCCTAATTGCGATATTTAACGAAGTGAATCATTTAAAGTCGCTTAGCATTGAAAAACAATCAGCGTGGCAGATGCGCGCGGTGGTAGAGATTTAAATAATATTACGGTATCCTCTAATTACCAGAGAGGTATGGCGGCACGAGTTATCGGGGAATCGGCCGAATCGCGCGTCGGGAGTTCACACGATAATAAATATTCGCGACGTGCGCGGCAATGCACGCGGCCGAACACGATAACTCATCGATGCCGCGCGGCCGCCGTATTGGAAAATTCTTTTGGATCGGTAAATACCAGCATATTGCCGCGCGCAAGATAACGGGGAAAGCCGCGCCACGCATTTAGGATGGTCTCCGCTTGAAAGGATCTTTAAAGCTCGCCCATACACTACTAGAAACCCTCTTTCCGCGATTCCCGTAGCCTCCCTCTCACGCTTCCTCTGCCCCCCCTTTCGCTCGCTTATCCAGGAGGTTCTTTTAACGGGAGTAAATAAGTAACAGGATACAAAGAACGGTCGGAAACTTTATCGAAGGAGCACTCAAATCTGTCTTCTCCTTTGCTACTAAGCGGGTTTCTGTGAAACAATGTCCACGGGAAAGCAGCAGCTTTAAACCTCGGTTGGAAGAGGGTTTGGCCAAACAAAAAATCCGTCAAATGCGTGCTTTCTTATAATGCCGGCGGTAGCGTCTATTCTCGTCCCGGCTTAATCAATCCCAGAGGCTGTCGTTCGAGGCAGTCCCGCTCGTTTGTAATTGCGTCATATTATTAACGAATGCCGAAGTGCGCCGAGGCGCATTCTTCCGTGATTAATTCGTCAAAGTCAACGGTAAAACAAACCGCCGCTGTATAAAGTATCGCTGTGACGTTGCGAACCGGCAAAAATCCCTTTTTACCGGAAGGTTCTTCATCGGAAAAGCAACGAGAGCCAAAGAGCGCCGGAGGAAGCGTAATAAAGATTCTCTTATCGCGAATTTCGCGCAAAGGTGTATCATCGGTGATCACATTACTCTCGACTCAACGAGCACACGTGTATTCTCTCGTCTCGTAAAAACAAATCAAGTGTAACCACGAATATTACACAGCTATTGGGGACGCGGTATCTTTTGTGTTCGGATTGGAGGATGAGCTGGCAGCGGTCGTAATGAAATCCGTTCGACTTAATCCGGATTAACAAGCGTCACATGAAACGCAGTTGTTACATTACCACAGCGGAAAGCGCAGAAATGCATTACGCGGCGCCGGGGAGCGCGATAATGTGAGAAGCATTACGCTCAGAGAGAGAGAGTATTCGACTCGACCGCCGCCATCGCCCGAAAATTCGAGGAGAGCGCTGGCTGCAACGAGATACCGCGCGGTGTCCGATGTCCCGCGCCAGGAGAAGCATCGTCGGGGGGTTGCGAGAGAACGGGGAGGGCAGATAGGAAGACAGAAGAGCGACGATATCGGGAGTAAGGTCGGCAGACTAGGTCGGACAGACGAGGCGAATAAAGAGGAAAAGAACGCGGACGGACGCACATGGCGCCGCCGAGTTCGAAAGTAGCCGCGCGGCGGGTGAGGCCAGCCGGGACAGGAGGAGGCGAGATATCCTCCGCATTGAAGACGGAAAGGGTGGCAAACTGCGGGGAGGGGGACCGGCAGAGTGCCGAGCGAAAATAGGAGCTGCCTGTTTCCGCGGGTTCTTCCTCTAGAGGGTCCGAAAGAGAGACACAGGCGCGCGCGCACACATACACAGCGAGAGAGGGAGGGTGAGAAGGGGGGAAAAAACTTGGCACGCGTCTGGCATACGGGACTGCCCGTTAAAACCTGCGAGGGTAGACACCAAATGCTATTCCGCACACGGCTTTCACGCTCCGCGGCACATACTCTGCGTCTGGGAAAAATAGAAACAAGAGAAAGGATTATGGGGGTGAGAACGGGATGGCGCGCGCTGGCCGATGGAGCTCCGCGCCACGGTCGTTTAGCACGTTCTTGAGCTCCGCGCGAAAATTGGAAAGCATCGGGGTCTCTCGGCGTGCCGCGCTTTCGCTATAATTTTAAATGGCCGCGGAGAGCTCGCGCTCGGAGAGTCGTCGCTCCTCCGTCTTCCCGTCCCCGTCCGAATGAACGCGACTCGTGCTTTCGACTCAGGGGTCGTGATGTGTCACACTCGAATCATCGGCGCGCTCGCTCGCGTTCACCGCCAGAAACGAATTGCCACCGCGGGATTTTATTCGCCGGTCGATTTCGTCCGCCGGATAACGAATTCGAGACTCCGTCGTTATTGCATAACGCATTCCGGCCCGCGATCATTTCCGCGGTGCTCGGCGCCGCCCGCTTTTACCAGCGCAAACACAACACCGTAATTTATATCGCCTCTGTGCGAAGCCTCTCGCGCGGCTGTGTTCCGCCGCGTCGAATTCCGCCTGTCGATCGCGCGTCCCGCGTTTCATAATTGATTACTTTGCGAATTCGCGCACCGCCGCACGGCCGTACTTATATAATTATCGGCATAGGAGGTGCTTGATTTGATTAAATAAAGGACTTGCGCAACGTAGGTACGCGCGTAATTGTCGCGCCACAGCCGGCTCGAATTGGGGCCTCTCGGCTGCGCGAAAGAAAGCGCGAAAAATCGCTGGTCGTGAGAGGCTCGACGTCTTCTCCTCCTCCTCTCTCTCTCCCCCTGGCGGCGTCGCTTTTTCGTGTATTTTTTGGTTCTTCCATTCCCGCGATCAGTAATTATTACCCACGACTTCTCCGTAGCCGCAGCCAACAAAGTGATTTCACCTTTTCCCGCTTCGCGTAACGAGCATCGAGACTCCCGATAATTGCGGGATGCTCGGTACGCCCGCTGTAATTGCAGCCCCCCGCCCTCCCTTTCAACTCGCGCGGTTTGTATTTATTTTTCTCCGCGTCGCGATCGATACGCCTGGAGAGACGTGTGTGCACGCGTTCCCCGCAAGTCGAACGCACACACGCGTGCGTCGAAGGCTGCAATTCTCGCGATACGATTGCGTCCACCAGACATACCGTCGTAATTGCACACGCGCGCGTACGTGAGTGCGCGCGCGCGTATGCGTGCATGCGACGACGATTATTTAACAATCGATAAATCACAAGGTGGGGAACGGCGATACCCGATATTAGACCCTAACGAATCACTCCTCCTCCGTCGGAGAGGACGACGAGAAGCGTTTTAGCGCCGCGCGGGATAATTGAGATCGCCGAGCGGGACGAATCCCGTATTTTTCCTCGTTCTCCACCGTTCGGAGAAGGAGTGGCTTACCTGGCGCGATATCGCGCGAGCGTAAATTATAATTCCGCGTGCAGCGTGTTCGTTAAAAGTATACTCTAAAAGCACACGCCCCCCCCCCCCCCCCCGGGGCTTAGGNCCGCCCCCCCCCCCCTCCCCGGGGCTTAGGTGCGCATGAGACCCGTCGTTTATTTCGGGATCTCGCCCCTTTTTTACTACTTATCGTCGCGGTCGCATCTCCTCTCTACTCGTATATTTTCGACGCGCTGAAAATCTCGCGGCGAATCGCTCGACGAGACGCGTCGCGGGGAGAAGCGCGCACGATATAATTCATACACCGCGCCCATTCGGAGATTATAAATTCCGCAAAGTCACGCTTTTGCGGGGAATATTTCGCGGTGCCGATATCCGATATTTCAAAGAGTGCCTGAATGCGATATGGTGTGCCAGCACTTGACTTTAATGCATACGACGTCCGTAATCGTCGGGCCAAGACGGCGTAGAACCAGGTCGACCGGCATGCAAGTCATTACTCCCGCGATCGAGATTATTTTTCCTTTTCTTTTCTTTTTTTCGCTACTTAGTGCCACTGGAAGACCATAAAATCATATCGCGACGCTACGTCGAGTAAAGGCTGTCAGTCGTAAAAAACCAAGTGAAGCACGGGGAGGGCCGTAAAAGAGAAAAAGGGGGAGACGTAATTTCGTGTGTTTCATCATCGACGCTTCTCGGAGTTCCGTAATAAAAGAGAACAAATAGTCGCATCCCGCGGGCGATCGCGCGTACACAGTGTTCATAATTTTCTCGCAGATGTTGCGCCTCGCGCGACGATCCGGAATAAAACGCGTAAACGCGCGTACCGCAACCGGCAGATTATGAAACGATTATGCGCCGCGCGACTTATCGCGCAGTAAGACGTTCGCTACGAGAAGGTAATGTAATTCAAAAGTAACATGTACACATCAATACGGTGTATTTACGGCATTTCTCACGGCCTAATATCGCGATAACCGACCGGTGCGAGCGTGAAACATAGCCGTGGAAAACGCGAGCGGTAAAAACGCGTGGACTTTTAATCACTACGTTTTCGTACGCGACGATTAATTTTTATCACGCCCTCCGTTTTACGATTCCGCCGGCTATACATGTAGATACGATTTTAAGGTACGATCGCAATACCGATTGCGAAACCTGGTGTATCTTACGCCATACACACGTACATGGTACACACGTATATATGTACACCGTATCTCATAAGAGAGATTAATGTCTCCGGCGGAACTCGAGAACTGTAAAGCTCCGCTACAGAACTGTTCTGTTCTATGCGAAAGCTGTTACTCGCGGAGGAAACAGACGCGAGGATCGTGATGCGACTATAGAGCGTCGTAAAGAGGAGTTTAAAGCATCCCGTTCCACGAGGAAAATTCAAGATTTCTTACCGCTACCGAACCGCGCCGTCGTGCGCGGCTCCCCGGTTAGAATGATTTTTAAAATACGTCCCGCGTAAATACGACGACGGGCGGGAAGGCGAAGGGCGCTGTTTAGTGCCGCGAATGTTTACGATGATCTACATATCCGCGGTGGTGAACGGGCGCGGCACGCGCGAACTGCAAAATGGAACTTCTTTGTTTACGCATCCATTCCTCCCATCGAGTCGTAACGTCTGCACTGCAAACAGCTTATACGCGTTTTTATATCGCACCATTTATTGCCCTATAAAGCGGGGACTCTGATACCTTGCGCTATTTACTTCAACGTGCAACTTCAGGGCATTCATGCGATTTAATAATTCACTCTGCTTGCCGGATGATAAATAGCGAACGCGACGCACGGGAGAAAAGTGTGGGGAAACAACCCTTTTCTCTCTCTCTCTCTCTCTCTCTCTCTCTCTCTTTTCGTATGTACGTTAGATAGATAAAATTCTCCAGAGATCCGAATAATTCTCACGGACGTAAATATGGACGATGCGCAGTCAGCTGTATCGCTCGCCCCACCACCCCAGCTCTTCGCTGGGAGGGGGTTTACCTTTAATTTTAGAAATTAGATTTATCGCGCGTTACGTGTTATACTAACAACTAAGGGGTTGTCCTTATGAATAATAATATCGTGAAAATTCATGCGATTATTCAAAAGCTCAGCTCGAAATTTATTTTTGTAGCGGGATAGCATAAGTGGATTATCAAAGACTTAGCCGGCTGCTAATACATAATTCGTTGTCGCGACGCGTTGTAAATCGGCTTTACTTAGCAGTTAGAGCAAATTGGTGATATATATAATCTGCTCCCGAGGCAGGGGATCGCATCGAGAGGAATCCGTAAAAATCCTAATAACCCGAGTGCACCACGATAATCCTCCATCTTTCTCCCCCCTTCCCCTCCCCCTCTCGCCCCAATTCTCCCGTCTCTCTGTGCCTCTCTCCCTTTTCACTGCGGTAAGAAGGAACTCGAACGTCATAGAAAGCGCTCGTTTAAAATAATGTCTTATGCTAATGAAGTAACCGCCTTAAGTCGGATTACGAATAATAAAATTGCCAGGTCATGACGATGAATAATAAGGACTGGGAACGCTTACACGGATTTTGACTGTAATTTCAACTTCCACCGTGCGCGAATGCCGCGCGCACGCAATGAAACCGCGCCGTTTGCAACGGGGGAACTTCGGGAAGTCGCGACAAAAGCTGAACCGAGATCGATTCGCGGCTGAGCGTGGTTATTTTTCCCAGTGGTCAGACCGCGGGGTTATAATTAATACAAATCGTGATGTAATTGCTACGGTAATTAGCAGCGATCAAGCGAGCGAGCGCGCAACTAATGATTAAACAAACTCGGTTCTCGATGCTAACCCGCACATTTCGCCGGTATACAGTCTTCGGTCGTGTCTCGGGTGACACGATGATTTATCGCTAGGTCTATTAGGCAGACGACTGACTCTATCGATTCTTACCTCGCCGCCGCCGTCGTTGGCCGGCTTGAATAGCATTTTCCATTCCGTAACGGTTAATGCCGCGCGTACTTCAAACGGAGTAGAAGGTCTACTTTAAAAATCGAAGCTTCGCGCATAATTCGCCCTGCACAGAGCGGCGGGGTCGTATAAAATTATGAATTATTCTCCTACTTCTCTCGAACGTTTCGCCGTCTCCCGACGGAATTGCAATAACGACCGTTCGTTTTTTCGAACTCCGCCAACTGTTGATTAGGGAATTCTTTATTACCGCGATAATTAGCCCCGCCGTGTTCGCGTTTTTCCTCCCGCGGCGGGACGAGCGTCGTTCGACGGCCGCGCTTTTTGCGCGCGTCGCGTCTGTGATTCCATTCGCGAGAATATAATTAAGCGCTTAAGACGAGGCTTATGCCGTCATCGTCGCGGATACAACGACCGATCGCGCGTCCCGACGTAAATTGGAGCGGCCGTCTACCCGCTAGTTACGAACATGACAAATGACTCAAACCGTCTACGCTCCATCGACCGTATATCCTAAATGTATTTTCTATGCGTGTCGCGCGCCGCCCACGTTATACACTGGCAAGAGAGTCCTCTTTCGACACAGTCCATGTCGATGCAGCTTTGTGCAGGTCCCTCGGTAAGTCACCTTTGTGCGCGTTAGGACTTATCATTATTGTTGGAAACGCGTGGGCGCGTTTAATATACACTCAAATTGAGTAGTCCGCTAGGGAGCCGGCCGTTCTCGTCGCGCTTATGTAAATTTTGACCATTCGTATACGCCCTGTGTGTACGCCCCGAGGATACGACGGATTAAGAGGCCGTTCTATTATTTCACGAACACGCTCTCTCTCTCTCTCTCTTTCTCTCCCTCGCTTTGACGTCTCGTACGCGTGATTTCCTTCTTTATGAAGTCAATGTATCGGAGTCGCCGGTCCATCCATTATACCAATGAGCAGCAATCACGTAATACGAGGCTAGCGTTAAACTGTTTGAAAGATTACCCTGTCCGGCTCGAGAACATAGCCCCGGGCGTTATTCTTGTTTCTGCAATGATTTTCTAGGGCCGAGAGAGTCCAAAGCACGCCGTTACGCTAACGTTCGTTTTATCGTCTCGTACTAATAATACAAGAAGAGCAGAGGAGAGAAAAAAAAAATAACACACATCCCGCGAGTTCGAATAGCGGTCGTTTGGTCGGTTAATTGTGCGTCTTAAATCTTGAATGGACTCGTTACGGCGCGAACTATTGCGGCGAGCCTATTGTATCGAACCGTAAATTGAGCGTGTTCACCAGCCCCCGACGAACTTGTTTTATTCCTGGATGTATCGACGAATGCAACGATATTTACAAACGGCCATTCTTCGGCGGAAATTCGATCGAACCGATATGTTTGTGTTCAATTACGAAATTTCGCCCCGGACCCCTCAATTAGCGCTGATATTATTTCGCGAATGCGCGCACGTCGAAACGCGCGCGTACCGTTCATTACAATGTGTCTTATTGCGAAATTGCAATTTCATATTATGCCACAAGCGAATCATTTATTACGTCGCATAATATGTTATTGGCTGCAGTTTACTCGAGTTATTTTTCGCGTTGCAGGTGCAGGTGTGCGAATATATGGCTTTTCGGGATCTCTCATCGTCCGGTAACGTATTGGTGGCTATCAGTCGAGAAAAAATAGCCACGTACGTTCCGCCGTTGAAATAACGCTGTATTTCATTTCCCGATGCCGAGCGGAGCCGTGAAGAAGAAAGAGTAAAAGAAGAAGAAAAAAAAAAGAGATGGAAGAAGAGAAAGAGAAAAAGCGCGCGGGCGGGAAGAAGAGGGAGAGGGCGGGGAAAAAAAATAAAATCCGTTAAATTTACGTCGCCGATAAAAAGGAAAATAAACGTGGCATCCTGCGCACGCGTTTACCCAAGGCGATCATCTTCGAGATTCAGGGCCCTCCCGCGCATTCGTGGAAACCGAAAGATTACTTATTTATGGTTTCCCCACTCGGTAAAGAAGGGATAGGAGCGCGCGGATACGTTTGATGTTGCCTCCGATCGTCTAGTTAAAGAGAGTGGCCGTTGATGGATTCGTTTTCCACGTAGGAAGGTTATTTATGAACTCTATGCGACTCTCTACGTCGGTCTCTACTGGGAACGACGTGGGCGTTTAGGATTCATCATGACCATGAATACGCGCCACGACGCGAGTGTCCGTTCGGTCCAGCGACGCGAACGAGAAACCGCCAACGGCGTGCATCGTAACGGCGACTGTCGTTATGTACGTGAAAATAAGAAATACGAAGACTGCGGTGTTGCTCGTAATAACGCTCGTAAAAAGAAACGAGAGAAGCGAGAAAGAGAGAGAAGGTGAGATCGCGCGTCGATAAATTCGTCGGCAGAGTTTCCGCGGAAGAGAGAGAGAGAGAGACATTATGCGAATTTAACGAGAGCCCGATCACCGACTGATACCGGGAAAACGCGCGGGATTATCTTTGCGAGACAATCGTGTATATTCGAGCGAGCTGTAACAGTGTTGCGCGAACTTTAACGTAGCAGCTCGGCCACGGTTATCCACGCCCCGGGCTATTTCCGCCAGGTCCGCCAATTAGCCGGTAATAATTTTCCCGCCGGTGCTGGTGACGCTCGCGGCCGCATCGGTAGCCTCATCCGCGATGCAAATTTTTCGCGTCAACAACGTGTACGCGCGAGTTATTCGGAACCGCGCGCGTTTAATTCTGCCGTGACCGGCTCGAAGTGCTTTGACACGATGACAATATCGTCGGGCGCCGGCGGCGCCGCCTGCCCCGCGCGCGCGTCGCTGTTCCCGACTATATTTTCTCTAAGTGCTGGCGGAGAGCGCAATAAACTGTACAACGGGACTGTGACGGCGGCTTTAGCGTCGGAGATGCCATCCACGCTAATACACTCGTGTTCGTGCCTGCCGTCGTTGGCCACAACGACAAAGAAGGAGCGACCCAGCCCCCGGGTGTCCTCCATTTTCCCCCGCTTCGCGTCGGCAATATTCCACGGTAGTTCTCTTTCTCTTTCTCTCTCTTTCGTGCACGCCCTCGAACTCGCAGAAAATGTATGATACGCCCACTCGTGGAGTTAAACCGCTATTTTTCTTGTGATAAATGAAATTGTTTCGCGCGCGCGAGCGAATGAACGAGCGAGTGCGCGCGCGCGGGGTGCTTGTCACGCTCGCGGAACGTTCTTCGAGTTTGCCCGGAGCTTCTCTCGAGTTTCCTTCCGGAACCGCTCTTCGAGAACTTCTCTCGGGATTAAATGGGGCCGGAAGAATGTGACCGCTTCGCCGGGCACACAGCTTCGTGTCTCGTGGCGTTACGAAAGCATCTTGATTGCGTCCGAGTGCAATCGCGCGCGTTCATAACTGTCGCGCCGTCACACGCATTGCGTGTTAAAGCGCGTTAACTGTAATCCAAGCGAACGAACTCACAGTGCAGCGTTCTACTTTAAGTTATCACATTTCCACGTACATTCCCATCAACGACATTTGAGTATGTAAACGACGAGGACGCTCTTTCTTTTCTTGGTGTAAGAGAGTCGTGGCTGAGAAGAGGAGCTTGTTTGGTACTTCATCCAGTTTGCCGGATTTATTAACAAGTTATTAGTGGTCGGGTCGTAGTCGAGTTGGCGATATGCGAAGTCAAAGTTGCCGTTGCCGGAGAGAGCCGGAGAGAAGTGCAAAGAAGAAGAGCAAGTACATTCCAGCGTGTGTGTGTGTGTGTATGTTTGCTTATCGCGTTTCTCATATCGGGAATCCGCCTGTCTCGCCGCGCGGAAAGTCTACCCGGCGCTCTAATTTCAGATTCAGAGCGTTCGACGTTCGACTGATCCCTTCGGCAAACGCTTCACACGTTCACGCAATATCTTCGCGGATCTCGACGCGGGGGAACTGCGCGTTTGGGCTTGCGCACCTTTGAGCGCTCTCGTCACCGGCGGACGCGATCCGTTTTCCCGGCCATTTCGCCGCGTTCCTTGCCGGGGAAAAATATCGGCGCGCTTTATAGCCCGGGCACGGAAATCCGTGGACTCCGAAATTGGCCGATCCTGTTGCGATCGGACGTCGAGCGACGAAATACTAGCGCGGTGATCGATGGGATCCCTGGGAGCGATCGCTCCCGGGGCACGACGCTTCGCGAAGCGATCGGGAAGTCCGATGATACGTCGGGAAACGCGTCGTCGCGGAAAGATAACGACAACATCACTACGTCGTGGCATAGTGACAGGAGGGTGATGGGGGAGGGAGACGTGGGACTGTGATCGAGTGTGCGCGAGAGCTCATTAAAACGCGATAAATCCATCCACATGTAAATCTAATCGAGCAGACAGAGCTGAGACGACATCGAACCACCGTTAACCACCGTCCGCGGGGGAGGGGACGGGGAGTCTTAAGCTCGAGCAGGAGTTCGCCTTTAACCGTCAGCGTGTACATCATCGCTGAATTCTCATCTAACGAGACGTAATCCCGGTGCTTTCGTGCTTGCGAAATACCGCGTTATGAGTATTTCATTGAGAACTCAAAGTGGTTGATTTGATATTCGGTTATCGATCGACCGATTTCATCTTCCGCTTTTATCACCAGAAACGGAGAAAGTATCGGAATTTGTAACACTATCGACAGATCAAATGTTATTTTCAATGGAGCCGCGTGCTCGTGGTTTAACTGTGTAACGTTCTGTTAAATCTTGCATTTAGAATACGAATGAGAACGATCATCGATTCGAAATGCATTTGACGTTATTTAGGAAAGCGGTATATCTGTGTTTTTTCTCATTTCAGTCCCGATTGTTACTATTGACGGTGTGGTCGGAAACAAAGCGCAGCTCCCTTGCGACATTCGTTCCGCCGATAACGATGAAGTCAGCATGGTGCTTTGGTACAAGGAAGGCACGAATGAGCCGATTTACAGGTAAGGAAGAGATTGGAAGTCATGTGTTTCTTAAAGCGCCATTCAGTATCGAATTCGAGAGCTCCAATTTCGAATTCTTACGTCCGCTCTCCTCACAAAATATACAGAGTGTTTCATAACATGTGGACACAATTTCAGAAACGATTTTATGACACAAAAATAACACAAAATTCATATAAACATTTGTCCTGTCTGACCTTGTTTCCGAGGCCCTTGTTACAAACGGTTTCACATTATGAAACACTCTCTATATCTTCCCCCAATACACGAGCGCACGAGAGATCCTTTCTCTCCACATTACAAATCCACGAATGTGCCGAAGGAGGATGCAATCGAGAAACAGCCTACCCTATGCAGAAATCGCCCACATTGTTCAGAAACGCGCGTTTTCCTGGGGAAATCAAAAAGGAATGAGTCAGAGGGCTCAGGTCCGGAAATTCCTCGCGTTATTTTCTACAGAGTGAAGTTCACTCGCCGTTTCGCTTCCACGGCCCGTAAAATTTTGCATATAGAATGGCGGCCGGTGCATCAACCGCGGGAGGGGGTGAGAACGGAGCACGGCGGAGAAGGGCCTCGTCGACGTTAGTATCCGGCAGGTCATATTTAAGAAATGTAATAAGGTGTAAGATATGTGCGGGGGGGTAGGTGGCGATGCATCGTTCCGGGGAAGGGCGGGGAGCGTCTGCGAAGAGATGCGAAGGGGAAAAGACCACCGAGCGAGGTCGTCGCTTGTTGTAAAGTCAGTTTAATCCTTGCCACGACGAGGAACTTTAAATTTAAAGGCGGCCGTCGTACTAAAGCGTCTCACCCCCCGGTCACCCCCAGCCAGCCGTTCTCGCGCGCGTACCCCCGGTCTCCTCCCTTCGCGGGACCTCTCGCAGTAAAATATTTATTGCGTGACATCGTGCCCGCTTATCGTACGAACGCCAGACAGTTAAGGAAAGGAAACTGCGGGACTACGCGGCTATGATCGCACATAGTCCCTCTCTCGGAGGGATCTCTCGTGCCTTCTTTATATATTCAGTGTCTTGTTCGCGCGATAGGGGTAAAACTTACGTGATACGTATACGCCGTGTCATCAAGATTCTGCCGAGCTGTCGCTCGTTCGAGAAGAGCGAACAGCGCCGTCTCGCAAATACCGGATTTCTCACGATCACTTCTTTGCTTAATCATATTAATATCACCGGTTCGCGATTATTCACGACCCTCGGGAGAGAATTTTTCCGCTCTACGTCATTTCGATATCGCGTCCGGGGCTTATATAGATTTTCGATTAAGTCCAACGATCGTCCGTGTTCACCACGATATGGATATTTGATCGCGATTATACGCGCACCGCTCATACATATATACGCGCACACACACACACCAGCTCTACGTGTTTTAACAGTACTCGATAATATCGAGCCCGACGAAGGCGTCCTGATCGCGAGAAACTCGGTGTAATATTTACAAGCTCTTCGGCGGCCTGCGCATTTTACTTTAATAGATAACACTTCGCAAAATCGAATCTACTCAATTCCATTCTACGTTTTCTCCCGAGAAAGTTTCAAGATACTTAGACCCGCCAAGGCAGCCCGGTAAATTTCTTTCCTCGCGTGAGACTTTTAAAGTGATCGGTTTCTTAGCGAGCAGCGCGCCGGGTGCGGTAGAAAGTAGCGGCTAAATAGAAGGCAACGAAAGACAGGCTCGCTCGCGGAGACGACGGGTGTTGCCTGAAACACCTCGACAACTCGAAAGTTTGTACAATTTTTTATCAAAGGAATTAATTTCGCGTCTTCATTAGGTATCGTATTCCCCGCTAGCACGCGATAATGCGTGTCCAGCCTCAACGTTAATCGTTCTACTCGCGCTTTATCGGGCGATAATTGAGACGACGCTCGTCCGTGCGCTCTCGCACGCCTCGATATAACTACCCCGCTCTCGGATGATTCCCGCGTAAAAAAGTAACATACACACACATACACACCGGCTTATCCGTGCGGCAATCTCCCAAGATAACGAAGAAACGCCTGTAGGCGACGCTTTTCCGGAAAGTCCCGACGAATCAGCCTCTCAAGTCGTGATCGACGAGTCGGGAGGATAGGCGACCGATCGATCTTGAGAGTCGCTCCGCGTCGATGAACGTCTCGAAGTCGGCGGAAGACCGATATGGGGAAAATCGCTTTTCAGGGTTATCGCTCGCGAGGAAAGTCGGTCGAACGTGTTATATCCGCGGCTGGTTCGTGCCGGGGCGACGAGGTCGGGTACGTGTACTCGACTGCTTCGAGGGCTGCCCTATCCGCGCTGGCCTGTCGACGAGGCGAGCGGGCGGACGGGCAGCGTCGGAGGCGCGTCACGGAAGCGCTCCGGCTCGTCTGCTGGAAGTGCGAAGTGGAAGAATTAAATCGTATTTCAACGTCAATGCCGCGGAAGCAAGCGTGAGAGCCGGGGGATAGCTTTGGGAATACTCAGTCACGAGCGAAAATCCGAACTCCCGTGCAGTCGCGGAACGCAATTTAACTTTTAGTCGCTCGCGAGGAGCGACCGACGGGCTCCGCGCTCGCTCTCCCCCGAGTTACCCTCTCTTCTTTCTGTCCCGCGCGGGCTCTCTTATATATCCCCCCCCCCCTCTAATCCGTCTCCCTTTGTCTCCATCCTAGCACACCGCGGATGCTTAATATGCAATCACGCACTGGGGATGGCTCCCCAGGTGATTCTCCGTACATAGACTCGCCCGTAGCACCGAGCGAATCGCGCCCGCGCGATTTCATCGCTCCGGGATAAAGACGCGTATGCTTGAACTTTGGTAGCTGAGAACGAATTTAACCCTCCCGTCTTACTCGCGTTTACGAAACATTTGCCGCATATTCAAATACGAAAACGGGGATTCTGCGAGATCAGATGCGTTTAAGATATCGCAAAATTACGAACGCGTACAAATTGCGTCGATCGTAATTTACTCGATACGATTTTGCAGAGAGGCTCGCTCGCGCGCGCCTGCAAATCTGTAACAGGCTAGAAATTCCGAAACGATGTTGCGCGTCCGCTCGCAAGTAGCCAGGAATACACATTCATCATTTATGCAACTGTAATTAATGCAATTACAAGCTTTCAATAACGACGTCAGTGTGCTATTTTAATTGACATGCTGCAATTATGTCGTAAATTATGGGATGATTAAATTGGCACAGTTTTTGATACATGAATAACGAGCAAAGTGGTAATTATCCGCGACAAATTGACTCTTATTACAGTGTATGCGTATTCTATCGGCGGTCGTTTCAGCGCGCTATGTCTATTAGCGAGAGAGAAACGTTGCAACTTTACATATCGCACCGATACGCCGGGCGTCGATGATTTCAACGATGCGGCATTAATTAATTGTATCGCGTTTCGCGCGCAACGATCGGCGAAGAACCGACGTGTTCGTCGCAGCTGAGCGAAGGAATCGATCGATTGTTGCAGCTTTGACGTCCGCGGCCGCCGGCAGTTCAACAACGCCCATCTCTGGTCGTCGCCCAAGGCATTGGGACCAAGAGCTTTTTTTATCACGGCGACGAATCCAGCACACCTCAGCATCGATCGGCTGGAGAGCAAAGACGAAGGGATCTATCGGTGCCGGGTGGACTTTAGAAACTCGCCGACGCGGAAACAAAAGATGAACCTAACCGTTATAGGTGAGTCGCATTGTTTTCCCCGCTCTGCGATCGAACTCGATCAAGCCGGCGATCGTGAGACAATTAAAATCGGCTCTTTTGATCAGGCGTGATAATGGCGGTCGCGTCGAGTGTGCGAACGAGCACCTTCGATCTCGTCCCGTGTGTGTCGCAAATAAGGTGACCAACCGTCCCGACAGAATCTTAAGCGCCATTCGCCCCGATTTCTCACTTATTTTATCATTTTATTTTATCACTGTATTTCAACAATATCTGTCTAATTGTAGACATAATTATTACTTATATTAAAACATAATATAAAAAGTTACGTTCCGTTGATTATGTTCTTTGATTTTATTTCAAGAATTTTACTACTCGGTTTTTATATACAAATTAATGATTATTTATATTAAAACGCAATAGGGAATTACGTTCAGTTGATCACTTGATCTCGATGATGAACAATGAATTATTATTTCACTCACCTACGTTTACTTATTCTTACTTACGTTTATCTAATTTATTTATCTTTTATTAAAAGTCCCGTTTTTGGTCGTGCCGATTTTTAAGACTGATATTCCGTAATTGGCTGATCAAGAATTAGTCATCCTAACGTAGTAAGCGCGTTCGCTTCCGCGACGCGTGTGCTTAACGCGGATCGATTCGAGTTCTCGTCGCCGTCCAGCCCCATTCGGTCATCGATACATTTCCTCTCGATACGTTTCGTGAGCGTTGACTTATGAACTCTCGGCACTTGCCGGCGCATAAATTAATCTCGGCGTAAGCCGCGGTTTGCTTCGCAAATTGAGCCGCTGCCGCGGTTATCTATACTTCGTAACTACGACCTGTTTTGGGACTGTTATAACAGTTAATTCCGCTACAACGTAGCAAGTTAACCCCCCGCTCGGATTCCACCGCACCGACCGCGCGCACACACATTGCTCTCACGTACGCCGACTGTCCCCCGTCTGTCTGTCGTTCGTTCGCTCGCTCGACGATCGATTAACATCCGCGCCGTTCTAACGACGCATGCTGTTCGCACAGTGCCTCCGTCGAAGCCGATAATATTGGATGAGAAGAGGAACGCTTGGAGCATCGAGAAGCCGTACAACGAGGGGAGCGACGTGAACCTGATTTGCGAGGTTAAAGGTGGCAAGCCGCTCCCGAAGCTGACGTGGTACCTCGACAACAACGTGATAGACGAGTCCTATCACTACAACGCCGAGACCGGGGCTACGGTTAACCACTTGGCGTATCCTAAAATCGGGCGACAGCATCACAAGGCGAGGTTGATCTGTCAGGCGAGCAACACGAATCTGGTGCAACCGCAAACCAAAGTGCTCATCCTCGACGTGAATCGTAAGTCACCGGCCATCCACGTACGCATTCCCCCTGCGTCCTTCCCCTCTGCAATCGTTATAATCGCGGGGCTTTTTCGCACGACGAACGTCAAGTGTCGCGTCCTCGTGACGACGCGCGGCGATTTCGCTCGTCGTAATGACGCGCCCCGTTAGTTGAACGACTCCCGGCGCGCTACGTGAAAATAGGTCTTCGCGAATTCTTACTGACGACGCGTCCGACACTCGTTCATCCCGCTACCAAGTCAACCAGGTGGTTCTCGTAAATAGCGCATCGCGAAGTACCTGCTTCGTCCGTAAACAAGAGGGTGGAAAAGTTTCGTTGTCACGTGTCACGGGCGAGAATTAGCGCTTAGTCAGCACGTTCGCCGCCGTTTCGCGAGAAAGGTGATGGCCTTCGGGGCTGTTTGAAACGGACCTCCGATTACCTCGATATACATATATCGATCGACGATCGGGAAAAAATGTTCCATTTACACGGCCTGATTTGTCAATCTTCCCAGAGTTGCATACTCTCGTGCAGTTTCTTCGTGACTCTAAGATGATTGCATAATTAGGAATCGCGCGGTCCGTCGGGAAACGCCAATTCGGTTCGCTTCGAAAAATCCATACGCGAGACTCGTCTGTCTCGTTCGCGAGCGCGCGCGAATCGATACGATATGAAATTTCGAAAGCGGCGCAAAAACGCAATTGTGTACAAAATTGCTGCAACCATCGTTGACCTCTGCGTTACATTATTATTTCCGATGTTATCTCGCACGGCAAACTGCTGTTTACGTTTTCTCATATTTTGCGTTACATATATAGCTCGGTCGTTAAGCATAAACGTGCCCAACGGATGTAAAGTGCCGCACATACGTAGTTCCGTGTAACCATTAATGTAAGTACGCAATTATTGCGTGCATAACGAGGTACGAGAGTTCTCCATTTGCGCATTGGGATAAACGCGAAGCGACCGACAGGTTGATGCGTTCTACCCGGGAAAAACGTTTAAACGCGTTCCACGTATTTTTCCTATCTAAGAACGGTATCTTCCCCGACGGCTGTCTCATTCTATTCGCGCTGACGATCGCGTCGCCGACGTCCGACGCTCTCTCGCTAACACATGATCGGGGTAAAAGCCGCGCTACGAGTTATAATTGTCACATACGACATTTCTCACTCCACATTCGTCGTTTTCGGCCCATTTATCGCGCCGAATATCCGAATGTCGGAATATCGACGGAGCGCGACGTTACGTAAGAAAATGAGTTCGAGAACGGCATCGCGCGCGGGAAGCGGCGCTAACAGGTCGATACTTCTCTTTGTTCCGCGGCCAGTTTTAGGCTGCTCTCTCGTGCACGGCTGGCGAATCGCACCAACGGTCACAGAGAGACATGCACCGAAGGCCTTTTCACGTGGTCCTGGTCGGGCCAGGGTATTCACGTGCTGAACCTATTAGTCGACCGGCCGAGATTGGCCGATGGAGATAACGGTAACGCCTCTCGCAAGACGGATCAGTGAATCGCGTGCCTCCTGGCCCGCAGCTTCGATTCCGTGTTTCCCCGTGAGCACTTGGCGTGCGACAGCGCGTCCGTGTTTGAGCGTTGTTGCCGGTCGATAGATGTGACGAGAACGCTCGCGGGTATACGCGTGTGCACGTTTATTGCTAAAGCCCGTGTACGCGCGAGGGTGGGTGTACGTACGTAAGAAGGTACTTGGGTGCGCTGAGATATCGTGTAAGCGGTGACTGGTGAGGGTTCGACTTGTAATGACCCAGTAACGTCGTTCCACACCAGAGGAACGGGGTATGAGGAGCTACACGGGGATAGAGAGAGAGGGAGGGAGAAGGATGGCGAGAAACTATTCGAACCCGGCGATAACGTTAATGTAAACACGCGTAAAAGCATTAGTACTCGACGGAGCTGCAAGAGGCGTTAATTCATGGCTGATTGATCTACACCGATCGCATCTTACTACCACGCCGGTGACACTTGACACACGCGTGAATGGCTGCGTGCGTCTGGTGCGTGCGTGGATTTGCCGTTTCTGTGCGTAGGGGAGACCTACCTGGCTATTTTGTCCGCCTGGCTTAGGAGCGCATTAAATACACGCGCGATACGAATCGCACGCCAACTTTGCTTAATAGTACGGCTAATAGCAGTATCGAAAGTGACATCAAATAGGGACACCGGTCGCTCTGCGTGCACCACCGATCTTATTAGAAATTAATCCTTAGCTCGCCACAGCAAGCGCGTCGCGGTAAAATTTTATATATATATATATATATATATATGTATAACCCTTTGCGTCTGAACCATAAGTGCTTTTTAAGGATCAAATATATGTTATCATCATAAGGATCATAAATCTGTCCTCTTTCTTTAATACGAGAACGCAAAGAGAGTTTTATGTTTTTACGCTTTTAACCGACGTGCTTTTTCATATTACAATTTTGGTATAATATTGACGTCTCTCGCTTATATTTGTGCATATAAATCACTAATTTCTCTCATTTCGAGACACGGAATGATATTGTTCTTTTAAAAAATGAACGTGCAAGTGTATAACTACGACTACGCTATTCGCTGGAAATCAACGCAATTTACGCTCTCTACGGTCCTACGCGTGCACTATATATAATATTCCACTCTGTGGGTGTTGAATTTCCACACTCACCATTTCGCGATGAACTCGACCGATGTCCAGCCGGGTCAACCGATGAAACCAGCCGCTGCACCCCGGACCGTCTCCGCTCGGTATCCGGAATTCCGCAGCGTCCAGTCTTCGTCGTCCTGCGTCGTCCCACGTTGATTGCGCTTCACTTCACTGTATTTCACTCGCGACTAACATTTACATTATAACGATTTATTTCGAAACGAAATTTACGGGTTAATTTAACGCAAAATTGGAATTTTTAAGATACTGAGATAAATATATTGCGATACGATTAATATCGGCAAATCAGAAATATATTTGCAAACTGTGAATTCTAAATAATAGCAAACTGAGATAAGTAATGTCTTTAACGCACGAAAACGAAAATAACAAAGGCAATATCTCGTTTACTCGATTTTCCGACAAATAGGTCTCTCATTTCTCGTTTCGAAAATTCACGACGCGTTATAATAACATTTCAACATATTCGTGACTCGAATAGCATGCAAAAATATCGATAATAAACACCGTGAAATTAAATCCGCATGCGAAATAATTACGTCATAACTATATATATATATAAATATACATATATATATATATATATATATATATATATATATGAAAGGTATAAAAACATAGAGATTAAAAGTCAATCGCGTTGATCGTAAAATTTACCAACGCGAACGAAGTAATCTTGTGTTCCGCAAATGTGCCGCAATTCGGCAACGCGCACTGTATATAGTTCGAAATAATTAAAGGATCGTACTGAATAAATAAATAGGTCAATCGATTAATTATATAATTTGAATTGAATATTAGTAGTAAAGAGTGAATGATTAAAATATTAGATTAATAAATTTTTCATAAAAATATATATTAAAATTAGATGCTGAGGAAAAAATATTTGACATTTTAAATATCTACTAAAGATGATATGAGCATTTGGAAAAACGATCCTTTGATTATTTTAAGCAGTTTATTTGTTTCAATAACTCATACACATACATGAACAGAAATCTACAGGCAAATTGCGTTGATTCCAACGATATCTTCGAAACAATGGCTACCTACTAACACATCCCAAATCTTTATATAAATCTGTTTTTCTCACTCACCGAATAATCCGGAACTCAAAGCCGGTCATATTTCGCTATTCAGATCTAAAACAAACAGTGATTTCACCGGTTAGATTTAGGGATTCGATTTAAAACGTATAAGTATGCGTAGAGATACGAGTGAATTAACCTTTCGTGGTCATAATTCGAATCATTTTGATAACTATATCTCGGCTTTTGATCGCGAAGTCACGTAGCAAGGATAGCGTGAACTTACCTTTGAGCCGACTCTGCTCGGCCCGAACCGGCTCTTTCGGTACTGCGTCTGCATCAGCTGCGTCCTTCGGACCTGCATCTGTCGTGCGACTGTGAACTCTATCAGGTCTGAAGTAAAAACAATTTTCTCGATTAGAGATAATAATTGTAGATTCGAAGAAAGAAAGTTAGAGTTAAGAAAGTTACATTGTTAGCACAGTGCTGACGATAATCCCGGAACGACGATCGCAGCGCGAATAGCGTGATTCATCGTTTTACATTATAACAAACGATTAAACCCGATTAATTTAAGAAAATCGAGAAGAATGGATGGTGCCGTCTGACGTGTTTACTCTCGCGCATCTAAAATTGTTATGATGGTGAGCGTTTCGCATACACATGTATACACACACGACGTTGTCCTACTAGAGGTCGCGCGATCTTCGACGTAAACTTTCCGTCAAATTCGAAGTAGGAAATAATTTTCCTAATTTACTGCAGTAATTTCTCAGTCTATAGGAATCACAATTGCGGATGCACCGATCTCACATTCGTTTCCTCACAAATTTAATAAAAATGAAACTCTTGATATTCGCACCTTTCAAATTTTACGTTGCTTTCATCACTCAGGATAATTCCGGCGTGATAATCGCAGCGTAAGTGAATTCTTTTTACGTCAACTTTGCATAATATAACAAAGTCGAACATAATGAGCAATGTAATATGATGTCTGCATTCACTCGTGTCGAGGATTGTTATGATCCTACATGCACTCGAGCGTGCAGCGTACCACAAATCGCGCGACTTTTGACGCAACACGTACGTGTGGATTTTTGACGTACGAGGATATTGAAAATATCGGCATATTCTATAGCCCTGGAATATGCTGTTAAAGTATCGTACGATAGTTTCAGGACATCCTATATACGGGGTGATAGTTCGCGGACAAGCAATCCTACCGGCCATATATAACCAGATAGTACAGTACACGCGGGCATACTCTCGCATGCGAATAATTTCGTACACTCCCGCGGGTGATGCCTATTAATTTATACATCGCGCGATGTATGCGCCGAATTCGTCCGATAGAACAAATAATAATAAGCATGCGTGCCCACGTTCCTGCGTGCTCGAGTGCGTATCAATTCATTCTTAATTGCCGCCGCATAAATCAAATGGAAATTTTCGTGAAATATTAAATGTTTTCGAACGATAAATTATTCTTCGCCGCGATCGAACCTTTCGCGTTCGCCATTCGAACCTGCACGAACCCTCCCGTTAACATTCAAAGATATATGTTCGTTTTACAATAACGAGTACAGACTCTATGGATCAAAGGGTACGCGAGGAAAGGTCTCGCATACTGTGCGATATTTTATGCACACATTAATGTACCACCCGCCGTTCTCTCCGATAAAATTCGATAATGAAAAATTATCGGAAGTAAGAAGAAAAGGAAAGAAACGGAAAAGAAAACGAACGAGCAGGCACGAGATGCGTGACGCGACTGGCGTGACGGAGGTCCTCGGAGCGGTCTGGCGCGCGACGCCGTATCGCGGCATGCAAATGCCCTTTGTTCGTAAATTTTTTCCGAGGGCGAAACAAACAGCGGCGCTGTTTCCGCGCTCGGCGATTCATACCGCGTGCCGCCAGTTAAGAATTAAAGTCAGCGCCAATGTGGCGATGGCTCGCTAGACTTGCCAATTGCAATTGCGCTAATTTGCATCCGGTCCGTGCGCTCAACGGCTCGCACACCAGGTACGCTCGTACGCACGCACGCAGGCGGCCACTTTCCACGCGCTCCTACGTTTATTCGCGCTCGGTCATGCGCGACGGGACTGTTCGTTTGATAATAATTAATAACCGTCCCAGCGGAGCCGCGCGGAACATCATCGTCATTCATCAGGGAGCTATCTCGACGTAGCTCCCTGATAGCGATAAGACCATCGAGGGGGGGAGAGAGAGAGATTCCTCGTCGCCAGCGGGCCATGTGTTTTTCGTCGTCGACTTCGCCCGAGCATTGATTTCAGGTCGGCTGCGGCGCCACCGCCGAGAGTCGCGCCGCGCTTTTCGACGGAGCAGGTGGCCGTTCAACCGCCTGGAAATAAATGGGAAGGTGCGAAGTCGGGTTTGATAAGTGCGCCGGACCCGGGGGCGTCGACTCATAGGGAATTATTCGAACAAACGATAAACGCTACGGCAAACACGCGTGAAACCATTAAGGCAGCGAGCGTTTAATTCACAGGCGGCGCTTGTTGTTCCCCGACGCGCCGGCATACGCAAATGGCATCGCGCCGCAGCGCGGCGCGTCGATAATATACGAGTAAAACCTGATGGATATACATTACGGTTGAACGATAAAATGAGTGGGAGGGGGGGGNGGGGGGGTTCTCTGCGCGCGTTCACCAAGGAGAAACAGTGCGCGTTCGCACGCGCTCTCTTTCCCTCTGAATTACGCCGCCAGGCAACTGGTTTGCTTTAATCAGCGCGCGGTGCTTTTCATCCCGCTAGCGATGAACATACATCGGACGTAAAATTTCAGTGGTTTCTTCAGCCAATGATCGGCAACATCCTGCGTCGTCCTGGGCGCTTTTACAGAACGTGTGCCGTTGTAAATGTTTCAAACGTGACGAGACGATCGCAGAGGGGATCGGCGATCGCATATTAATGAGCCATTTCGCGAAGAGATCGGGCATGCGAGCCGTATAGTGTTCAACGCGACTCTGGCAGAGCGGAACAATTTGTCAAACTTGTCGGCAATCGCTGAATTACGAACGACGGCAGAGCCACGAATGTCTCGATTGTCCGCAGATATCGTGGCGGTAATCAACCGGTCCCGGTTGTTCTTCCGAGCAACAGCGCCGACGTTGCGTGCCTTTGTTCTAATTGAACGTCAAAAATAGATACAATCTTTCCTCCCTCGTCCCTTAGGAACCGTAAGGCGCGATCACGATCGACGTACACGCGATGCCCGGCGGCGCATCGAATGATGGCCCCCGTCGATACAACTCGCGCCGCTATCGGACCCCTTTTCCACACTAGTATTTCAGCGCTACGCCGCGCTACCGTCGAATCGCAGTCGACATGTTTTAATTAAAGCCTAATCTTTGCCGAGACGCCGTCAATAAGAGAGACGTCTGCTCCAAGCGGATAATATCGAACGCGCGCAACAAAGCGGCTTCCACAATAGATCGCGTTATCGGTAGTATTCAAGCCGACAAAATAGATCCTCGATCGTCGGATGAACGGACGCGAAGCTTGATTATCCGAAGGAAGGAAGGTTCCTACGAGCGCAAATATATGGCAGGAGCAGAGCGGCGAGGGCCGTCAAACTCTGACTTTAAGTATGCGCGTATACGTGTCTGTATGCACGCCCTCGCGGTGTTTGCGGGTGAGTTTGTCGGGAAGAGGGTGCAGAGAGGAACGAAGGAACCAATTTCAGAGAAGTGGCCACCGACTAATGGCAATTAGGGGTTGTATGAGTGGCTGGTCGCGACGGCGCATAAGCGTGCGCTGGGATTTACGAGGACGACCACGCGACACTCAGCGTGGATATTACGAATGGCCCGAGAGCCGCCTTTGTCGCCGGCAAAGTACGCTCCTCGATCGTTCTAGATCGATACGGAAATATGGCGCGACAAGGCGCGAACCCATTAAGATGTATGCATGAGTTTGCACGCGAAGCGTGAGGTAATTTTGCAATCATAGAATTACGTTCTCTCATTAGTGGACATGGCAAAGTCGAATTGGTCACGTCGTGATATTAGGGTCAAGGACGGTCCCGTGTGTGGGAAGTAATGAAGCCTCAGCGTGAAAGGTTAAAAGCGCGCTGCGGAATAATTTCGTTCGGGGAATAAATCGTTCGGAGTAATTACGTTAATGATTCATCAATCTCTCTCTCGTAACTCGCGCGCATTTGTTGGAAAACCGTAGCGCGCAATCGTGACGAATACGTAGACGTCCGACTAAATTTCTAAATCACAGCCACGTGAAATATGGACCGCTAACGCAAATTGGAATCGGAAACGGATATTGGCCATCAACGGGAACACGCTCGCATTTTTGCACACGGGGAATTCACCACGGTCAGAAAACGTGCTATTCCGTATCGCGGTAGTATCAAGATTACGGAGACTGTTGGACGCTATTTCTGAATACGGCGGATTGCGAATCTCTCGGCCCTAAAGTGGATCTTAAAATAGTCATAACGACTGGTAGACACGAAGAAGAGTTGGTGCTTGAGGGGCCAATTACGAAGAAGTAACTATGGGCAGGTATTACGATCGAGTTTTGCGAGGCAAGAATGGGTAGTTAGAGTGTTCTACGGGCGCGCAAAAGTATCTCGATAGGAAGTACGACGGTAAAGAACGGACGACAAAAGCGACTACTCGCCTTTTAAGACGGTACGCTCGTCTTTTTGGAGATTTTCCGCGATGATTGTGGAACGGCTCCAGGATACGGCGTGGACCCTCTCTGTCTGTCTGTCTTTCTCTCTCTTAATCTGAGAATTAAATAATTAAAATTTATCACCGTGTCGTGCAAAGAGCAGAGTTTTAACCGCTGGTTTCGCGCGGTCCCCGACGAGACGGACCACGACGTTCTCTAATCCGTTTCGTCGCTCGCGAAGCCGTTCCGAAACAACGTCGTTCGGTTCGTCGCCAGACGAGGAAATCTCGGAATGATTTTGCGAATACGTTCCGCAGCTACCCGTGGAATTAGACACTCCGGTTTCGTCGTTATCCCGACCGTTTAATCTTATTCCCGGATTTTTCCCTGCACGGCGCCGCCGTTTTCCGTAGTAATAGCGCGCCGTTCTCTCCATTTCGTTCGCTAGGGGACAACTTCGAAACGGTGGCGATGCGCATACAGCTGATTAAATTAAGGACTCAGTTATGCACGAGGAAGATGCTTAACGATAGAACTTTATTTATCTTTGCAACATACGTACTTTCTAAACGATACAACAAAGACCGAGAAACATAAATTATGAGATGCGCCCTTATATAATGTATATATCCGACGCATATGTTTTTTGTTAAATGGCAATTTTTCATCTTACCTGGAGAAATCTAAGCGTCTTTTTCCTTTTAATGAAAGAATCTAAGAAAAGGGAATAAAATCAACAACCTACCGAATTATACGAAAAGAAGAAGAAAACAATCGAAATTTTACTGTTACAGTAAAGCCATTGGTAGTTCAAATCCTGACGAAGGAAGCGCGAGTCTCGGCCAACAAAAATTACGACGTGGAATGTCGTACGAGTGGTTCACGGCCGGAGGCAATGATCACATGGTGGAAGGCAAACAAGCCGATCAAGAAGATGGTTCAGAACGTAAGTTTTCTACATACACATACATGTCGCATGTAAATCACCTATGTGGTGAAATTGTACCGTAAAACGGAAATGGAAGTCGCTCTGAAGAAGAAAGCCGTGTCATTTAAATGCGACGAGGAGCAAACATTCTTACCTCCTTAATAAAAAGTTTCTCCCGGACTCTATTTGAAGATGTTAAACGTCGACACTCGGTTTCTAACTTTCCGGCGACGGAAGCAAATTTATAATGTCCTTGTTATAAAACGACGCAAGTAAAATTGAGGGTGAGTAAATTCAAGCGTCGGACTCTCAATACAAATGCCTTTCCCACTTCGCGCTGTAAAGCGCCATCCAAACGAGCGCCCGATTGTTACTCTCGAGTGAAAAAAGCTTATTCCATTATAATACGAAATGATGCTTTCCGTTATGCCGGTTTTGCCAGAATGATATATAGTCGAACGCGCGAAGATTACGATGGTATGTAGTAAAGTGGATCGACATGAGTACCTATGTATGCACATAGTCCGTATGTATTTTCACAAGCGAGTTTCGCGTTCCATTCGATTTCTCGCCGAGAAATTCGGCAAAACCGCTCACATGAAAGAGAAAGAGAGAGAGAGAGAGAGAATGCGTGGTTGATCCGCGAGTCATCCTTCTGAAAGTCCTAGTTCAGGAAAGTTGCGCCGAGTGTTTTTATCGGAACGTCTCATCGGTCGGATGTGAACATTCGTGTCGTCGAGCACCGAAAACGGTTAGGTGGGAGCATCGCTGAAGTACGCCGCACAATTCGGAGAGAAAATTCCTGAAATCGACGTCCCGCAACTTCTCGCAGTTTACGACGATTCGTCCAGAAGTTAGGACGATGCAGTTATTTCGTTTTTCTTGCGCGCGACTTCTCGCGCGGGCGCGCCCTCCTTTTTCGTCCGCCGCTCGTCTCCCAACGCCTCGATCCCCGACACCTTCACTCCGCAAAGAGAGAGAGAGAGAGAGAGAGAGCACGGAAGTTCGCGAACGATCCACTGGATCCCCAGCTTGATAAACTTTCAAGGTTTAACTTTCTTTTCCTATTTTCGACGTAGATGCGCCCTACCACTGTCCGTGGCATCTGGAGAGATGTTTCAGTAATGTTCGGAAATGTTAAATTTTTAAAATGTCTCCCCCTGAATGTAACTGTCGTTTATTTTGAAAAGCAACTTTGTCGCGGCCGTCTCTCACGAAGGCGTCGTGTGTTCACCCTTTCGCGGCTTGCATAGTCTATACACGCGGGAATAGATCGCAAGAGCGTCGATCGCATCGCGAATTCGTCAAAACGCGGATCGTGCGAATTTTATGTCGCATAAATCGCTAATTTCACGTGCGTAAAAGCGCATCAGCGGTACCTCACTTGTGAGAGTACTCTACATTTTAATGTATCAGGATTTTACGGTGACAGAACGGCATTACCGTTTTACGCTTATTCCATACATTTTTACTGCGCCATTATTTCGTGATCATCCACGAGCGAAAATGTTTCAAGCACTCGCGCGCGCGCCACGTTCTAGTATCGCGTATACAGCGACGACAGCATCGAGATTACTCCACAAAACGTTGTATTACGAATTTTTTCATGTTATTACTTGGATAAATACGTTTGCCCGTCGCGGACTTTTTAATACATTCCAGATTGAAAATGCCGGACAAACGCAAATTCCACGAGAGAACATCGCTACCGCGTGACGCGGGCGGGAATAAAAAATGTTTTTTCCCTTTTTTTTTTCACTCTGAACACCGCGATCTTGTCACGACGCTGAGAAATCGCGCGCATCTGTCATTCGCGAACTTGGTGTTTTTCGCTACACGCGTTTATACGTTTCGCGGCTTTATGTTCGTCGCGAAGTACAGGCAGTTACGAGAGGAAGGCGGACTCGAGAGCGATCGAGACGGAAACGCATTTACGCGACGTTTGAGCTTCGAGACGCGGCGCGAGATAGATTGATTAAAACGTTTATCTGTCACACATCCGCGCGACGTTCTCTTAGAAAGCGGAATACCACGCCGGTAACATTTGGTCGGCGTTTGCGAACAGTGTACGACCGTAACACGTCAGTCCGCGTACGATCTACCTGCGCGATATATCGATACCCGTGTGTCGGACTGTCCGGAGGGTTTTATCGGAAAATTCGATCGCGCGTTGCACCGAGGCGCACCAAAAGTGCAACGCGGCAAAGCTTACAAAAAAAAGAAAAAAAAACGCTAGAGAGATAGAGAAAGAGAGAACGGGAGAAATAGTGAGTGAGTGAGTGAGGCAATGATGGGTAGAGGTGTATAAGAGAGCGAGAGGCAGCGATGCCACATTCATCCTGACGAACCATTACTTCCATTCATCGTATTCGCGATACTGATGCGGATACGCGGCTTTTCCGATATATATGCCCGATGGTGCTATCATTAAAATGACATCGTGAAAGCGGGAGGGACCGTGATGGAGAGAGGAAGCGTCCGTCGGGGCGATGTGACCCGCACTCGCTCCGACCTCCATTTTCCGTCGCTCCTCTAAGCATCATAAATCTTGGAAAAAAAGAAGACCGTTAATTTCCCCCCCCCCCCTCTCTCTCTCTTTTATTTCGGCATCGCTTTTGGCCTAACGGCTCCCAACGATGTTAAATTAATATTAGCAGCGAACGCGCGACGCCGCGTGAAAAATGAGAACGGTGCTTTCAACTTTCGTTGAAGACGCGCGGGAAATACGGGAGGCAGACCTTGAATCACGCGAATACGCGATCGCAAGCGCAAAGAAAACAAGACGATACTAACGTCGCGCGATCGGCAGACTGGTCACATTCAAACACCGGCACATACCGCGAAATCTCGAAACCCAATTAATTTCGCACGGAGGTGCGCTGTGTTTAATTGCAGTATGCGCGCGAGAACAATGGGAACAATCAGAGCCTGAGTATCCTGAGCTTCGTGCCAACTATAGAGGACGACGGTAAATATTTGACGTGCCGTGTGGAAAATCCCGCTATACCTGACAGCGCGTTGGAGGATAAGTGGCGGCTCGACGTGCAATACCAGCCGGTGGTCAACTTAAGAATGGGCGAGACTCTGAATCCGGACGATATCAAGGAGGGCGACGACGTGTACTTCGAGTGCAAAATGAGGGCGAATCCGAAGGTGTACAAGCTCGCTTGGTTCAAAGACGTAAGTATCACACGAGCACTCGCGTGTCCATCACGATACCGCGACGAAACATTTCACGGCAGATTTCCACACCGTCTGTCGCCGCACCTGTACATTTATTTTCCAGCCGGTCTCATGCAAATTTAATTAGCCAGCCGTTAGATAACTCGCGTTTATTACTATTTCGCGCATGTATTTCTCATCACGCGTGCGCGCACGTGCGCCTTACATCCTTACGGCGATGAAAACGCGCGCGCGCGCGCGTATTACGTTATAATTACAACGGAAGGACGGCTAATTCCTGCACGTGACACGTGTGCCGCGGTAACAGCGAGTTGTACGTACGTTTTTCAGGGCAAAGAGCTGAAGAACAACGCCACCGCCGGGGTGGTCCTCAGCGATCATTCGTTGGTCCTGCAAAGCTTGACCCGCTACTCCGCCGGCCGTTACACCTGTCTCGCGGCGAACAGCGAAGGCAGGACCGAAAGTAACGAAGTGTCTCTTCAGATAATGTGTAAGTTGGAAGCACGCGCATATCATCAACGAGTCTTCGTACAACAGCCGAATTATCTGGCACGCGCCTGCGGAAATTGGCGGGGGAGGGTAAACAATGCCATAATAGCGTTAGAGCGTATGTCCTTCGTAACGCGGCGTCAGTTTCTCTCCCCCTCCAACATCTCGCTGCTTCCTCGATAATTACTTAATCGATGGTAAGCAACTCGGCAGTGTGCACAGAGGCGAAGTGCGCGTTTGTCGAACGCACGAGAAACGAACTTGACGGTCGAGCCGAGAACGAGACGGGGAAAACGGGAGCGATGGGTACGACGGGGGACAGACTGGAAGGGGGGGAAGTGGTAATAAAGGGAAGGAGGAGCGTGGGAGATAGGGTGTATAGTTTTCTGTGAAACACGGAACGCGGGTTATTCTATTAGAATGGTCGGTGTGCCCCCGGCGCTAGGCTGGCGGTATCTGCATCTTGTAAATGACCTAAGAGGGAAGGAAGGACTGCGATGCATATTCAGTATATGTAAAGCGTATAGCTGAATATTCATGTGTGGGTGAACGCAGGCTGGCAATGTGCTAAGCTAGGCCGGAGCAGACGTAGTAGTACGGCGGGCCGCGCATGTAACTAAAGGAGACCGAGCGCGCGCGTGCACTTTCGCGGCCGGATCTGTCCTAACGTTTTAAACCTCGCGCGCTGACCGGATGACGTCGAATCTCTTCCCGCGTATCCTGAACTGTCCGCGATCGCATTGCAATACGTATTATATATATATATATATATGTATGTGTGTGTGTGTGTGTGTGTGTGTACACACATGTTACATAGTACGTCATACGGTTAAGCGACAAACCGTGTCGTGCGAGCGCGCAGGAGCCCTTCTCTCCTACATATTTGTTTCATTCCCATTTTTTCTAGTTATTTCTTTCTTTTAGTTTTTCCTCTTTTCAGATATTTTTGTATCTCCTGACGTAATTTAATTTGAGCTCGACACTTTTCAGCGGCATGATGAATGTCTATATTTGCCGAGGTGATATCGTGTCACATTTTTATCAGTAATATTTCATATGTCACCTTGTATCTTGCAATGAAGACGGATTTATTATGAAAAATTCCAATTCGGCGAGGAAAATTTTATCTGGCTGCGGATGGTGCGGACGAACTCGAATAACGAAGTTCAAGAAAAATAATAATTTGCTCTTACCATAAGATCTATAGCTCTGAACAAGTTCAACCGTTGGCGATGCAGCTTGTGTAAGTACGGGAAGCATTCCGGTCGATGTGCATTTGATTTACAAATTTAGTAGTTTTCCAACGTTCATTGTTATTTATACGTATGTTTGAATATATTTAAATCCCGGCAAAACATTCCGGATCGAACAAAAGTCACAAGATTTAATTTACATGATTAGATTTACCGAAGTTTAAATTAACATAAATTTGTTTCACATTAAGAACGTGATTATTTGATCGCAAGTATAGGTCGTTTTAATAATAAGAACTCTCGTTTCTTTATGTTTGAGATGAAGTACGTTTACCTGCATTGAGATCATATTTAATAATCAATCTTTATTACTATCTTAATAAATGGAATCGAGAGCCGATAGAATTAATACAATGCAAAATGATTATCGATTATTAAAATGTTAACGCAAACATGCTTGTCGACTTTTTGGTTTTTCGAACATTTATTATGAAACACCTAATCTGTTTTCGCCGGAGAACGGAGTAGAAGGAAAGATAGTCGTTGAATTTTTCACAAGCGAGACAAATGTCGCCCCAACAATTTGTCTGGTTATTCCAGCGAAATTGTGGAATTATTCAAGTTGTACCTTCCGCAGGACAGGCCAGCGGGAAACATAATATTGTCTTTCGTCACGTTTTCCTAAACCGTTCGGGTTGTGGAACGGTGAAATAGCGATTTTTCATAAAGGTATGATTTTCTAAAATGGAGAAGGGATGAATAAACTAAAGATAGGTTCGGAGACATGTTTAAACGAAACGTACCACCCAGCCGTCTTCGATGGTTCGCGAAAAGCACTCGAGAAAAGTATCTTGTGATATTTCGCAGAGCGATTTTCGTCTCGGAATATATCGCATTAGCCATAATAGGTAAGAAAAGTTCACGATCCGTTCACCGTCGCGTCTTTTATTCGCCAATTTCAATAACGAGCCTTCTCAGGGCATCGCTGTGTAAGATACCCTCCTTTGGTAAACAGACGCGTCGTCTTACTGATACGTCGATATATCGTCGCTACAGGATCCCCGACTTCTCATCTTAGCAATTAATTTAGTACCGCATAGACTGTATCAAATTGCAACCAGCCAGTCTCTCTCTTCCCCTTTCTCTCTCTCCCTCTATCCGTGATTCCCAGGTTCGGCTCGTAAATCATCACTCCCGCCGTGTGGGATTTCCGCATGTCATGGCCTATCGCAAATACCGATGTCAAGGGAATTTCCTATTAGACTATCGATCGACCGTACAGCGAGTTGAACGGTGTCGAGCTGCTTCTTCTTCCGTTTGACACCCGCGGATCTCGTTGGGATATCGAGCGAGCGAGTGAGAGAGAGAGCGCGCGCGAGTACACGGGGATCATATCGTGCAACGAACCCGAACAACGAATATCCATTTAAATCGCCGTTAGTATTATTTCGCGACGAGAACGGAACGTCGATTGATTTACGGTCCGTATGCACGAAGGCGCGACGCGCCCGAAGACGTAAATTAATCAGCTGCTGCAGTTTTTGCGCTTATTATCGCCGGACAATGAAATTTCTCGAGGCGGAAGAAGAAGGTAGACTACGTACACTTTGTTACACATTAATCTTGACAAGCGAGTAATAAATCACCCTGCACTTCAAACTTTGCGCCACTCCATCGTTGTTAGCGGAAAGGCCACCCGTTAGGCGAAGTACGACGACTTTGTTTACAGATACACCGGTGTGCAAGGAGGGCAGAGGCGAAGTGGTGGTTGGCGCTTTGAAACAGGAAACCGTGTCGTTAGTGTGTTCCGT
The DNA here is from genome assembly GCF_001313825.1 of Dinoponera quadriceps. Taxonomy (NCBI): domain Eukaryota; kingdom Metazoa; phylum Arthropoda; class Insecta; order Hymenoptera; family Formicidae; genus Dinoponera; species Dinoponera quadriceps. Next base: position 1,046,306 of record NW_014555567.1, read on the forward strand.
GGAGAGCCATCCGGCTCCATTGACCTACCATTGGACATTCAATAATTCCGGCGAGCTGGTGGAGGTATCGCACCCGCGTTATTCCCACGCATCGGCGCCCGGCACGCCGTCCGTCGCGGACAGCCTGAAAGAGTACCAACAGTTTCACGGATACAGACTGAACTATACGCCAGCTACGGAAATGGATTACGGTACGGTGGCATGCTGGGCGAGCAACCAGGTTGGCAAGCAACGAACACCCTGCCTCTTTCAGGCGAGTACTTTTCCGCCTGTGCCTTTTCACTTCTTTACGTACCGCCACGTACGTGGCTTCCGACGTGTGATTCAGAATTTCGTGCTTTTAGCTTAACGTACGCTTGCACAAGCACGCACTCGAATAGACGCGATCGCTTCTATCAAGCTATGCACAGCGTTCCTTTTCCTTATTGTGCGATACGATAATTACGGGTTTATTTCTCCCTTTTTTTCACTATTAACTTACAGTCGATCTTGTTTCTTCACGGTAAGAAAGATAATTTCTTTTTTAATAATTAAAGATTAAGATTAAGAATGAAAAGCTTCGCTCGCGCGAAGTGAGCGCGCAGCGAAAGCGAACAACCAGAGAATACCTGGTCCTTGAATTAACGTCTGGTGAAGTTCTCGTGAGATTTAATAAGACGAAACGTAATGCGATAATTGCGAATGAAATGTGTCAGACCGAAAAACAAACAAGTTTCTGGAAGCTTCTACATTAGGGAAAGTAAATTAACTATGGTGAATCTATCTTGAGCCACCGACGGATCTGCACCGGCTGCGACTATTATTATACCATGAATTATTAGAATGTAAGATATTTCTGAATCCAAGTAAACAAACGTATTTAATCTTCCTTCATTTCCGCAAAAGAGTTTCTCTCCTGACGAAAAATTTTGTCTACGCAATAAATTCTTTATTATTAGAAAGCGCAATAACGTAATTTGTAAATTATTAATGTTCAATTTTTAATTAAATTCCAACGCGAATATTTTCCGCTCGTCGCGATTCGTGTTATTTCATACGCAAGAATTACGCGACTCTCGTTGCATCGCTTAGCGGACTGTGAGAAAACAATTTGTAATGATCCTGTGTGGGCTGAAGAACGCCGCTGAAAGCGGGTTTACCGTTCGCCGCGATATCGAATTCCACCTTGATCTAAGATCGAAAGATATTCCCGATTGATAGGGCTGAGACACGGTGTTCCGTCGATCGTTACGCCTACCATGATTCACGGCACCGTATCGATCTGTACGATCTGAAAGTGGTTAGACCATCCATACTGCATACTTCAAATATTCCGGTATTTACACGACGTACGTCATGTTGCCGGCTATTTCCTTCATAAATTTCATACATTGTACGCTACGGCATCACGTGCTCCATACATTTTCATTTTGATCGATCGACGGTATCTACAAAGAATGTGGGAGAAAGGGGATGGGGGTTGGGGGGNCGTATTTGACGTGCATATGAAAGTCTTCCGCGTAAAATCGTTTACCACCGCTACGGGAAAGATCGCTCGCTCTTGCCGTCCATCGCGGAGACTGCAAGAAAGGCAAAAAGTAGTCGAGAAAAACACACGATGCGAACGTAACGGTTGAACTGTATTGCTGAAATTAAAGCGCGCGCCGGAGCGACGCGCGTTAACTGAGAAATTTCCACGGAATGGTACGCGAGCTTCGTTTTTCCTACGTGACGGGAATCGGACTGCTACGCTTCGTTCGTAATGCAATAAAGGACGTATTGTTCGGCTAACGCAAATACACTTTATCTACGGCTTGCTTGTTTCAGGTCATAGCCGCGGGTCGTCCGTACGCTCTTCACAATTGCACCGCCACGGAGATGTCGGCGCCTCTGGACATGGAGGAGCTCAGCACGAAGCCGGGGACGGGGCTGATGGTCCGATGCCTCGAGGGCTACGACGGAGGTCTTCCGATATACAGTTATCAGCTCGAGGTCGTGGCTGACGAGGACGGGGGTCCGATATTGCTAAATAAAACCGTGCCGGCGAGTCCCAACGGGCCGACTTTCGAAGTCGCGGGTCTAACCACGGGCAGGAGCTATCGACTTTTTCTCTACGCGATTAATGCGAAAGGGAGGAGCGAGCCTGCCATTCTCGAGCCAGTAACCCTAAAAGGTGTCGCTATGTACACGACCGGTGAGTACATTCGACTGTCTAGGAATATTTTTGCGATCCTTCATATCCTAGATATTTTTACGTCGACGAAGAGCCGACCCGGGGGAAAGAGAATTGTCAACGCTTCGCGCTTTTCATTCCTATTCGCTGGCGGATAAACAAACAGACGGTGATCGTGCTGTATTATGCGTCGACAGCGGTATTTTTCTATCAACTAAAAAGAAATGGAAACTCAGTATCTTTAGTTGCGAACTTTCCGACGAAAACGACCGTATGAAACGGTTGATGACCTTACGAGCGTGGCTATTTATTGCAAAGAATATCGCCCCTGCATTCTAAGCTTGAGGAAAACTTCGGGAACTTTTCTCGTTAGCGGTGATGATTATTCTCGCATTACCCGTAAGTAGGAAAAGAGAACGGTTCTTGATGTAAAAAGCGTCACCGAGAAAAGTCGCAATCGAATATCACAAACGTGTAACTTGGATGACTTCTAAAAGGATGAAGAAACCGAGCGATGTAAATTCGCGCGATGCAAAATTCCTTGCGACATGCTCTTCCTTGCATTCGAGAGCGAAGTAACGCGAGGGCGACACCAGGTACGATCGATCGCACATGTTACTCTTCGCTCTCAGGAGAGAACTCGGGAGCTCGTCGATTGTCTCGCTTTTACAGCTCGCTGAAAACAGACGCGGGTTTCGCGCCTTACGACAGATTTTTGCCGTTCACATCGGTAGATCTCTCGCTAACCAGAGGGAGCGTGAAAAAAAAAAAAAAGAGAGAGAGAGAGCATCATCGCGCGGTATTTGTCAGCCGGCGACTGAAACTCGTTTCCTTTCTCGACTTCCTGCATTCACGAGCCGATCGCCGCTCGTTGCAGCAACAATAACAGCCGCGCTACATTTTTTTTCTTTCCCCTTTTCACGTTTTTGCGCCGGGCCCCGTTGTAAATCGAGCGGGTCGGACGCGTTGCCTGAAAAATGACGCGATTCGCGGCCGGAAAAGAACGCTGAATCCCGCTTTTGACGGTCCATTAGCGCGCGCTCGGACGCGAGCGCGGTTGCGGTGCGCACGGATAGCGCCTATTATACCACCGATAGGCGTCGCAAGGACGGCGGATATGATCAGAATTTCACAAATACTGCGAACGGACGCGTCAGTATTGCAATTAGTCGGTTAACCGCCCCCGTAGTCTCCGCCGGCGTTCTCTGCGACTCAGGCTCACGCTGCGGTCGGCGATGTTGTGTGAGCCGGTACGTAGGGGACGACGCCGAGGGTGGTGGATCCACCGGGCGAATGGAGAGGCGGGAGCGACTACCGCCCGTTAGGACAGTGAGAGAGAGAGAGAGAGAGGAGAGCTTGTAATGCTGAACGCAGCACAACGCAACCGCAGGTATCGGACTCCGCGGACCTTGCAATTAACAAAACAGATTACTCTCAATCAACGAACACCTACACCCCGCTTCGGCATGCGCGACGTGACAGTTTCCGTTGGTTTTCTGCGACTCACTCCGCGAGCGATTCCGTAGGGAAATAACAAATATACGCGCGTCGTCGGGTTCGACCCTCGTCGAGAGTCGACTCTTTCCTTCGAGTCGAATCGTGGGAGCTCGCGGTTGCGACGTGTGCGCGTTTATCGAGAAATATTTATTTTCGCGATCACGCGATCCTGAGGAAATTTCAGCTACGACGAGAAAGCGCAAAGCCGATCTCGCTTCTTCCGTCGAGCGCGCGAGTTAAACTTCTACCAGTTGCGAGATAATTTCGTAACCCCGGGGTTTCCGGCGTTAATTTTTACATCAACTCGCTCTCACAAGAGGACTGCTTAGAGGATGCCTTTCGGGTAATCTAGCATGTTAAATGGTGAGTCGATCGAATTTACCCGGAGCAAATCCCCCGTCGGGTTAGGACGCGCGTCGAGAAGCTGATCAATATATTCGTCGTCGGAAATAGTTATTCGCGTTTCTAATGAAGTCTCTCTCTCTCCTCGTGCAGCTGCGAAGAGGAAACGCGACGCTTCCGCCGCGCTCTCCCGTGATATTAAATGCTGGCCATTAGATCACCACGTTGCAAATCCGAAAGGCATAAAACTCAAAGAACTTATCGTCCTTTCGTGCTGTCGCTTGTCGACACGAAAAAGCCGAAACGCCGAGAACGTAATCGCCGGCTTGATCGATGTGCAGTCAGACTGCATTACACACCAAAAATTGCTGGAAGGTTGGCGTGCTCGAGTTTAGCTGCAACGGATCGGAAACTAACTTCCGCCGCATTAATACGCGAGAGCAGGAGCAGGTTCGATATACCGGCATGGAGCCGCCGGGTGTTCTTGTTTCGGCAAATATCAACCAACCCGCCCACCCACC
>NW_014555567.1:1051046-1113612 GCF_001313825.1 Dinoponera quadriceps
AATATCAACCAACCCGCCCACCCACCCATCTACCTACCTACCTCTAGCTAGACCAAGTCGACACATCTTTTTGCACGGACGAAGTCAATAGCTTCGAACGACGAGGAGCGAGACGGAGAGTAGCGCACACGTTTGCACGAGTGAGCACATCCCGCCAGACGCGGCGCTCCGATCGTTCCTTTCCCGTTTTTCCGCACGACGTTTGATTATAATGGACTCTATTCGCGCGACTCCCGGCCGACGTAATAGAAAGTCATTGGTAACATACGGTCGCGGGTCAACAAGGTTAATTCAGTTTACCACCGATTTCCAACGCCACCAACCACGTAATCCTGCCGTCCCCCCCCCCTCCCCCTCTCTCGTACGCGCGCGTTCCCTCTCGGCGTCCTTCACCGTCGGGTCCAACCCTCTTTACCCTCCGCCTCCTTCCTTCCTTCTTCGCTAATTCCGACACGCCTGACTTTGCACACCGGCTCTCTGTGTGTGCGCGAGGGTGGTGAGGTGCAAATATTGATTTGACGACCGTAACCTCGCGGCGCTGATTTGCCCGAATGGCGGCCTGTCTACGAACCATCGAAGCCAATTTGCGGGCTCTTTGTATTGTGCCCGTCTAGTATTGTCCTATAAAACGCCGCGGGGCTCCGTTAGCGACAGAAGGCATCGTCAGTCTTTGTGTCGCGTTTTTAACGCGCTTGCTCACCCCGATACTCCCGGCTAATATTCCGTATTCAGTGATTCCTTTGTATAGCACGATTCATCGCGCGCGTATCGGTCTATAAATCAATTAACGCGTAAATATTTTTCTTAATTAATTTCTCCCTTTCATTATTCACATGTGTAAAAATGGAATATCTGAAAATATCTTGTTAGACTGTTTGCGATGAAGTAGAGAGAGAGAGAGAGAGAGGGGGGAGTATCGCTTACGTACTCGATATACAGATCTCGTCTATAAAAGGGGACGAATATCCACTTTACACTTATGACGTTCCCGAGAAACGAACACACTTTGCCGTTTCCTTCGCTCTAACAAACCGTGTAACCGATGCGACTCGCGCGGGGATCTACCGTTGAAATGTTTTTGCGCGCCCGGGGTATCTCCCCGTTAAGGAACAAGAACTAGCCACGGGTGAACGAAACGCTGGTCGGTAACGATACCGACATGCCGAGAAGAAGATATGATTCAAGTCGAGAAGTTTCTCTCGCCGGCGTGAACACGGGAAAAACGGGTAACTCGGCGCGGCACGCCGCGACGGCGCAAGAAAACGAACACGGGGAATAAAAGCGGTAAGACAAGTCGCGGTGGCTGAGACAAGCGGGAAGAAAACTGCAGCGGTCTCCCGCACCGTGTCCCCTCCATTTCGTGATCTTTCATTGAACGAGCACCGGTCGATCCATTAAGGAAATTAAGCGGGTAGAGCGTGTGTTCCCTTTCTCGCCCGCGCGGCGACACGTTCTCGACTCTGTTATGCGCGACGGTGCTGCGAAATATTCGCGAGAAATTGCGGAAGACTTTTCCTCCCTCTCGTCCGCTGGAGTTTCAAACGCGATACGCTGACACACCAGAACAGAGATAGAGAAAGAGGGGTAACAGAGGAAGCGGAAGAGAAACGAGATATCGAGATCGAAGACGTGAAGAGAGAGAGAGAGAGGACCTCTCCCTGCGAAGGGAGTTTTAAATATCTCCGTTGGATACACCATTCGCATATAAATCGCGCAACTATCCGAAAAGGATTACCGGAATTAATCGCGGAAGTTTCATATCGAACGAAGGAGGGTGTAGGGGCGATAAACGCGGCGATACGATTTTACGGTGGGACGTTGGGTATTAATGAAGTTCGCTTCGCTTATATTCGATATTCCGGGAGAGGCCGTGGATACAGATGTTGTCGGGGATGTGGAACGAGCGTAATTATCCGGAAGACCGGGTAACGCTTGCAACAGCTCCCGTTGACGGGACGGGGAGAAACGGGCGAATATCCCGGGCATCATTCTTTCCAGGATCGATCGGCTCCTAACTCAAGGTTCTCAAGGTCTCCCTACGGGAGTTCCGGCGTGCTCGGCACAGTCGGTTTTGTCTGGCCCCGGGGCTACCACGTGGACGGTTTCAGAATGCAATTCTTTGGGAATTGGCTTCGGGTTTCCGCGGGATTGCCTCGATTTGGGACGAATTACTTTACTCGTTCTCTCTCTCAAAAGCAGTTCGCTCGCGCCCCGTCGCCACTCGGTCGCGAGAAACTTCCTCCGTGAAACCTCCCGCTTCCGAAGTCTGTACACGCCGGGCGTATCTTTCGCTGCGAGCTACCCGATTTTCTGAAGGTCTTGTTCACTCTCCCTCTCCCTCTCTCTCTCTTCTTTTCCCGAAGTCTTTACCAGAACGGATATTCGCTCGGCCCGATCGAGGCGATTTATCGTGCCGCAATTGACATTGTTTTCGCGAAACGTGCAACAGGCCGTACATCTTCGCGGAGGATGCAAGGTCCATCGGCAAGATAAACGGGAACGTCAATATTAACTTTATCCCACGGCCGCGCGGCGGGCCGAAATACGTCGATGCTTATGCAACGGATAGCTGGTGGTGATATTTCACAACCCCGTGGAGAAGTTGTTTCCGCGATGACGCAAACGTGTACAAAATTTGACAGTAAACGTAATACATATCACGACGCGACTGCACGCGATTTCTCGCGAAATCTCGCGTTTCACGACACATTCAAGTGCGGTAAACTGCGCTGAAAATATAACGTCTTTTTCCTCTCCCTCTCCTTCTCTCTCTCTCATATACATACATACACATACACAATGTAAATATAATAAATCCTGTCGCTTTCAGTAAAATTACACATACATCGATGACCGAGTTACATGAGTGTGATTTCGTTAAATCAAGAGAGTGCTAGACGCGCAATAACGGACTGCGAAATTACGTTTCCCGAATTGATCGTTTTCTTTTTCTTATTACGCACTGCTATGGAGCCATTGCTGCAGAAACGGTCCGCGTTAAGTTGTCGTAATACTTGAAAGACAATTGGAGAAGCCATCTCCCCTCGGAGAGAGAACAGTCCCACGTAGCCTCAGATGTCAGCTAATAATACCTGCATTCAGAACGCTGCACGAGTTTGCTTTCTCTGGCAGTCCGCTGACAGATTTTTTGAATGACCGGTAGCGCTGTCGCTTTAACGGGAGCTACACAACAAACGTCGAGTGGCTCAAAGAGTTCCTCTCTTGACGCGTTCTCCCGGCGTCGTCGAGTTCGCCCCTGCCTTATTTACGCAGGTAAGACAAAGTGCATAGTCAACAAGACGCGCGGCAAAAGAGCGGCTTGAGTACATTAAAATCCTGTTTAAGGCAAACAACCGCGCGCGCGAACGAACGAGCGAGCGGGCAGGAGATGCACGCGTGCGTAGGCCCTTCTATATCCTTCCCCTTTTGTCCTTCAGCAGTGACACGAGTCATTATAATAATTACGTCGAGTCCCACGGTGAAACGGACAAATATTTTTCAAAAAGCTCCGGCGCGCTTCTCTGCCTCGCTTTCCCCCCCCCCCTTTTCCTTCGCTCGTTATTATCATCAACGGTTCTCCTCTCTGCCGCGTCATTGACAATTATATTTCGGCCGAGTATCTTCGCCGCGACGTTGTTGAATCTCAAACGTTTCCAAAGCTATATAACGTCGTTGTTTGTCGCGCGACACGGTAAGAGACATAACTCGAGCGACGCCATTTCCTTCGCCCTCGCAATTATACCTACTTTTACAATTTTCCGTCGCGATCGAGCAACTGCACCTCCCTCCTCCCCTGTCCGCCACTCAACGCGCCGGCGCGGCCCTGCAATTTCACACTGGAAAAAGTTTAATTACTCCCGGTGTCTGGGACATATCCCGGTGTAAACACACTGTCCGCGCGTCGGCTGTACATACAAGCGAAGGACAGGTAGCTCTGCCGCTCTCGAATAAATTCTTTCATGGAGAGAACGCGGCAAAGCCGAGACGTAACGCCCGCGTTCACTTGGTCGCCGGATGTCGTGTTCCACTCCTTCCCTCCTCTCTCTCCTTCTCTGTCTGTCCCTCTGTCTCTCTTTCTCTCTCCCTCTCTCTTCCTCCCTCCGTGTCTTTTTTTTGCTTTCGCAGTCTGCGAGGTGGAGTTTAAATTGGTCCGCTTTCCGCCGGCAATCAAAGTCTAATCAAACTTTAACGAGTATCACGAATGCTCCCTGGGTGCCCGTCAAGCCGGAATTCCAGCTACCTCTGTCTCCTACAGGACTGCGGATAACAGCGGATTTACGGCTCTTTTAAAAATTTCAACGGCGCCGACGGTGGCCGATCCAAGGAGCGACACCATGATTAAACGTGACAGCCTGTTTTTTTCCTCGTTGGTTTTCCTCGTACGCGAGATTGGAGTCTCTCCCGGTTTCGCGCGCGCGCGCGTTTCATTGGCTCATTTCGATCAACGACCCCGATGACTTTCCCTTTTCGCGCGAGCCGTCTAATCGGTTCCGAGGCGTTATATCGCGTATCGGCCGAAACCCCACGCGGATTTTACAACCGACGTCTCCGGTAACGAGCAATCTTCCATTTCTTATTAACAAACTTTGGCCGTTACGCCTGAGCGAGGCGAAATTTTATATATTTTATGAATTTCATGCCACGTCTTTCTCTCTCCCTTTTCATCTCCCTTTTTTTTAGCGAGCTCTTAAGAAGCACCTCTCTCGGTTGCATCTTCCCGCTCAATAATATTTGCATAATGGACTTTCGACGAGAATTTATTCGCTCGCAATTTACGTAAGCACGCGATGCCTTTGGCGAATATATTGCCAGGTTTGTTAATTTCAAATGCGCTTTTTCCCGGCAAACAATCGGTATTCCAACTGAGAGAGTGCTAATATCGCGCGTAATATATACCATCCGTGATTCAATTTAACCGTCATACCGATACAACGCGATAGCGGCGCACTGTAGTGACACGGCACGCAATAAACGCATAAATATGTGTCGAATTAAATACCAATTATATTGAAAAAAATGCACATTCTTGACAACAAAATGGAATATTTCTGTTCGTTCCGTTCGTCGGCTGAATGCAATTTCGTTGGGCGGATTCATACTTAAAAAACAGATGCCGTAAAATTTCGACAAATAATCCTAGATTTCCTTCGCCGCTTCGTTACAGCGTGTAATATTTATGCGCGGGACGACCGTTAAACTGAACGTAATATACGGAAAATAGAATTTGCTTGAACAGAAGCATTAATTTACCGAGCGGATGCGCAATATATACGGTTTCCCTTTATGTGTAATCTCGTTACAAAATTACTTTCGAGAACAAATGATTTCGGAGTATAATAATCATATACGTGAAACACGTTTAAATCACTCTAACGACTTTACACGTATCATAGATCAACTGTGAGAGAAGTACGTTTGTACGATACGGTCGTACAACTATTTCCATCGTTTCATCATGAATATTCCGCGAGAAAGGAATCGCTCTACGCTAACATAAATGACATATTCGCGATTAAATCCGCGACGATAAAATCGATAAAACTTCGATCTATGTTGTTATTTCATTTCGTTGAAATCATTTGTTATTTATTTTCCTAAGCGATTGAAGCAGTATGATTTGTTAAATGGTTTTTATTATTTCAAATTTTTAAAAATCTGGACAACGTGACGATTAAACAGAGACGACGATAATTAAGCGGCAAAGAAATTCGCGCGGCTCGTTTTCACGCGCAAAACATTTCGTAGAGAGATCGACAATTCGTGGATATAATTTACGATATTGAGGTAACCGTGTTGAAAGAGAACGTATTTACGCCGCCTCTTTCAGCTGCAACTGCAAACAATAAACCCGAAGCCTCTGAAGGCGGAGTTCGCACTTGTAGCCTAGAAGCGATTTCGTTTACACCGTTTCATTTCTTTGAGATCCTGAATGGGCCGCGGTCGGTTTTCCAGCGCTAAACGAGCTTTAAAAGGCGCATCTCGCTGGCGCCTTTTCGTGTTTTTAACCGAGCTGCAAGCTCGTCGCTTCGGGTATTACCGCTCGCTTAAGCTTTAGTTACCGCGCGGCTAACGTGGCAGCAATTGCGAAACTCGCGCTCGCAGCACTCGCTATTATCGAGATAACTGTTATACAGCTACATGGAAAAAAGCTACAATGCGCTCAGCGCGCGTCTCCGCGCGTGAATCTTCATCGGTGACGACATGACGCGCGAATGCACTCCCTCTCCGACGACACGTTCTACATTGGCGAATTATATCCCATCGTAATTCCGTCGTATCGCACGCCGGAATATCGTGCGTTCGCCGAACGGACGAGGCCGGAATCCAATTTTATACGGAAACCACTTATTCGTAATAATAGAATCGGTATATAGCGCGCGTCCGGGCTGGAAAAACTCGAACAAAACGTCCTTCTATGCGGCGCATAGAAGGGTACGAGTGCACAGGGTCAATAGGACGTAACCACCCATAGCTCGCCCACGTATATGAACCGGTTTATATTTAGGTGCGGGGTGCGAGCTCGCTTGTGATAACAACCACCCGGAGCTGGACTCCACGCGGACGTCCTTGTAGGGGCGGTTTTACAGGTGTATGCGCGCGGCAGGGTGTACGCTAATTGATGTAATTATATTCTCTCCTTGCGGTAAGATATATATACATATATATATATAAATATACGTATATAAATACGCACATAAATACGTGTATGTACACACGTGCTCGTTCCGCGCGCGCGCACACGTAACGTAACATACGAGAGACGGTGGTCGCACGCGTGTTTGCACGCGCGAATGAACGCACACACGCAGAAAACGCGGGAATAGAACCCGGGGGTAAAGTAGAGACACGTTCGCGTATGCGTGCGGCATATTGCGCCGGTGCGACGGGAGTACGCATTTATATAGAGGGGTTGAACTGTAATAGCCCCATAATAGACATACCTTCGTTAATTATTGTCCTGCTTATTAAGCCGGTCGCTCGATATCGATGTGCTTGTTCCGACCATAGTCATCGAGACCGTCGTGGCAGAAACAGGGAGAGAGGGAGGGCAGGAGGAGAGAGGATCAACACACAGAGGGACGCTATCTGCGTTATCTCGTCTGAATAGAACGGACGTGAATTCACGACGATGATACGGCAAAGATGACCGTCACGACTGCTTCTATTCCGTTATTCGAAAGCCACGACGTCAAGTGGTTCTCTTCCGAAAAAGTAGGAACGTTTAGAGAACGCGTAATCACGCGACTCATCGAGAAGGGAAACGTTCGGAATATCGATAAAAGAAACGAGGAAGCGCGCAATTAATCGCGAGAAAACGGTCTCCAGTCTTGGAGATAGTCGGTGTATCGCGGCATCGCGCGCGACGTCGTGTAGTATTCCGCCGGAGTAATCCGACGGAGTTGCAACCAGATGAAATATTTTAATCGGATTGTTCGATGCAACACGAGCGCGAGATTAAGTCTGTTGACACAACAAATTATCGGGCAGCAGTTATAATTTTTCCCCGGCGCGGTTCACGCTCTAACGATCGCGCTAGACTGTGAACGGCGCTATCACAAAGGGGGGTTTACCTCTTGCAATCAGGCCACTTTCAGAGCAGCGCTTTGCGATATATATCAAGGTACTGTGCCCGTTCAATGATCCCTTTTCGATCTACCGTTGTACGTACTCTTTGTGCGGGACGGTGTGTCACGCGTCGGTAATAGAGAAACGCTGAATCGCCTCCTTTCTGATACCTTCGTTTACCGAGACAAAGGGAAAGGCCACGGCGAGACGCAAAACAGCCAGCGCTTGGAAATATCTCGTCCGGGAGTAGCTGCAGGGGAGTAGCCGGCAACGCATAAAACATTTATTACGTGTTTCGGATTCCGTTCACGAATTTGCAGCCAATCAACGAGCGACGCGACACAATCCGAGGGTAATTGAAAAGTACGGAGAAGCAGTCGCGTTTCCTTCTCTTTCTTTCTCTCTTGTCGATACGACTTCGATACGCGACACAGAAAGGGAGAAAGAGAAAAAGAGAAAAGGCGAGCGAGCGAGCGAGCGAACGAACGAACGAACGAACGAACGAACGAACGAGAGGGCGACTCGACGTAAAAGAGAGAGAAGTTACTTATAGTGCTTCCTTCACTACGACTTGCGCGAACTTCCACCTCGCGTTAGACAGAATGCAGGATCGGGCGAAAGGGATGGGTCGTTGGCGCGGGGTAGGGATACATGGGATGATCGATAGAAGTTCCAGTTGATCGAGCATTTTGCATCGACTGTCGCGGCAGGCAACACCAACGCATCGATGCTGAATCCGTTGTTGCTGGGCTTGGCAGCCACGGCGACCCTTTTGGTCCTGGCCGTAGCTGTAATCGTAGTGGCGCTCTGCCGGAAGCACTTCACCGGCCGACCCGGGAGTCCAAAGCACGCTCCCATCGTGTGCGAGCCGCCTAATGCAGGTGCAACCACCCCGGTGCACCCTCAGACCAAGCAGACGGTCGATGACATCGATCCGGACATCATACCCAACGAGTACGGTGAGTACGGCATTCCGATCGTCGCGAAAAAGAGTCGCGCGAATCGCGTCTTGCCTCGCACACATCCATCGACTCGCTATTCTGTTTCGCGCCGACGAGAATTTAGCTGGGTCGTCGCACGCGCGCATTTTCTTCGGATGTGTTGCGAGAGAGAGAGAGAGAGAGAGAGAGAGAGAGGGAGTGGTTTAGCGACAGAATTAAAACAATTTTGCTTTTTTGAGATAGTACGAAAGTAACGAGCGTGTAAAAAAATTTTATTTAATTTTTCATGAAATAATTACGCACTGAGAGTGAGAGATGAGATAGGTTCGTTATATATTTTACTTGCAATTTTACTTTATGCTTGATACTGTTTAAAAACAAAAATCGTGTTTGCAGTTTTCAATTGTTGAATGTTGTATTGTATGTAGAATGAGTAAATGTTACAATCGTATCTCTTTTAGAATCGGTAACCGTAAATTATTAAGTATAGTGAATTGCACCACAAAAAGTTTTCCAAAAAGATTGATCGCCGCAGTTATCTCTCTCTCTCTCCCCCATTCTTTACATGAGATTTATAAATAATGTAGGAACTTGGAGCGGTAGAGGAGCGCATAATGTATTAAATATTAATTAACCGACTTTAAGCTTGTCGTTGCTCAATTTTAAGTTTCGTGTATCTATTTAGATGTGTTATATATACACATGTGAGCAAGTTTCCCGACTCTCTATGAATATTACAGTGCCTATCGATTTCTTGCAAGATACATCAAAAGCCACATGCATTAATCTTCATAAATGTATAATGGTAATGTAATTGAACTATAGATGGAATTCACGTGGCAACAGGAATACGTATTCTACCGATGTTTGATTTCATCCATTTTACCGAAGCATTGTTTGGTCCTCAAGTATACCGTCCTCAAATATTAAAGTGCCGGTGTAGCGGCAAACGGTAATAATTCGATCGAGCTTTTCGCTTAAACACTGGCTGGTATGACGAATTAAGATCCGCGCAAAATGTCGCAGATACAGCGAGAATGTATTTCTGGGACAACACCACGTGCTTTAAATCCGCGTGTGAAAGCGAATATAATAAAACTCTAATCTGGATATCATTTCCCAAGCGCGTCGAGTATAATAACAAACACGTTAGCTTTCGTACTTGTAACCAGCAAGTCCCCATGAAACAAACTTCTCATTTAAATTCATTTCAACGTTATCTTTTCCATGAAAATACATTTCCATTTGCAATATTAATACGAGCTACGTCGACGAATGAGCTGCGCGAAATAATAATAATAATAATGTCGGAATATATGGAGATAGATCGAGATACTTAAAAATCGAGAGACGTCCTGCGTAGATTTCGCAATTTTTGCAAATGAAAAAATCTTGCCAATAGAGAGCGGGAGCGGACAAATCCTCGCGACGTGAATCTCGCTTTTCACGTCGTAATGAAAAACACGATGCGACACAAAGCGACGAATCGGACACGGAACTTATGTTTGTCGCGTTCACGAGAGAGAGAGGGTGGTATTTATAAAATAGCCTGCCTTGCCTTGATTTAATCGACTAAGCGGCTTAGCCGTCTAGTTCTGCATGGCTTCCTCAAATCTGTTCGTAGAAAGAAGACCCCTAACGTACACTCCTGTCTACAAGACACCGCCACAACGGCGGAAGAAAGATCGCGCCACCGACGAGGACACCTCGCCGGAGAAGAGGCCAATCGTTCAGCACGGTCTGGACTTGCCCCCGGATCCGATGCTGACTGACTGCTTGCCAACGCCTACCATTAATTACTCGCAGAATCACGTGTCTCAGCAGAGCACTTACAATCATCCGCCCACGATGGCAGATTTCAAGCAGATGGCGATGGACGCGTACAATCAGCGCAACAACCAAAACGTAAGTGAATTCTGCCAAAACATTGCGCCCGATTTGTTGCTCAGCCTTACCGCTGCTTGATTGACTGAATTATTGTAACGTATAATTTTCTCGTCGAGGAGAAAATTAGTAAGCAATTTTTCCACGGTGTTTGTTTAGTATTCTATCGTTAGCCTTCGCAAACGTGGAATAATTCAAGTTGGAAAGGAGACAGAAAGAAAGAAAAAAACCGAAAGTACGATGGAATTACGTCTTTAATCGCGTTGAATGGGTAAAGCATTTTTGACCCCGTAATACCCAATTCGACGACCGTTTTCGTCGTAATACCGGCCCCTTCTAACTTTCGCGGGGGTTAAATCGGAGGGGTTGTTTTAAATATTAGGAGCTTCGACCGAAGCGATGGAAAGCCAGTCGGCAAGAGGAACGTTTGCCTCAATATGCGGCAGTCTCCCACTTTAACTTTTCCCTTTTAAGCAGACCTTTGAGTTATCTGCGCTTTCGTAAGTTTAATTACGTTGAAGTTTTCTCAATAATTCGACGAGGCCAGTCCTGATGCACATTACTCGTCTCGTGTACGACTTACGCTCTCTTCCGTCAAAGTAATCGTATTCTGACATGCGCTGTTAGGTGCCGCAACCCAAGTTCTTGAAACCTTTATCTCAGAACCTTGTTTATCTTCCGACAGTTCGGACAGCTTGAACTCGCATCCTGGTAGATATTATAATTAGTAATAAATAAAATAAATAAGTGAAATACTAGTTCAAATATTTTACATTACATACATACATTTTCCAAACATGACAAATACTGTGTCTAAATCATACTGTATCTAAATACTGTATCTAAATCATATCGTATCTAAATCATCAGAATCCCAGCTCCATATAATATATGATATTTATAATAATTGACAAAATTCTCAGATAAAGATTTCAAGTACTTGGGTTGCTGCGCGTAATACAGTGCTCTCTCTTCTTAAACGTATCAATAATTGTAATGTATAATTTTCATTCGTTAAAAGAAATATCGCACAACTTGTACGTATCCTCTCGTCAACTACCAATGTAACAATCTTGTGAAACGTCGAGACGTATTTTTTATGCTTTCAGATATATTATAGCCTTCAAAGGACGAGCAAAGGGCTCTCGTCGATGCCGCAGAGGCCCGTTTCGTCATCAGTCTCCGCGCAAGGCAAATTCCATCAGCCGGAAGTGGTCACACGCTCGAATCGGATACAAGAGAGTTGTATATAAGTTCGGAGGGATTCCCCGCGGGATCAACCCCGTAAGCTTCTGAGACGCCATAGTCGACGACGATTATATTTACACGCGTAAATGTAACGAGCGTGCGAACAGTGAGAGGAGCGTTGCAGAGAGAGACCCGTGGATTCCCAAGACGCGATCGCGAGGTTTAACGCAGCATCTTCCCAATATGAGAGAAGGAGAGAGAGAGAGAGAGAATGCGTGTGTGTTTGTTTGAAAGAAAGAGAGACATACTTAACGTTTACTGTACAAAACCGTAGAGGCTGGTTGGGGTGTTCGTATTGACGGGAACGCGGTCCCTCCTCGATATTACGTTACGCCGATATCGTCGCCACTAGGGGTGGCCACGTTTTCGCACATAATTTTGCAGGAGAGACGAGATAAACGACGTTAGCGCGAGTCTTAGAGAAGAAGCCCCGTACACGTCCGGAAATATTTCTTTACTGACATTACTGAGATATAAGCGGTATATCGTACGTACAAAGAGTCTAACCCCTAAGTAGTTAATGTCAATAACGAGAGAGATGAGGCTGGGTCGAAGCGCGCGAGCTAAGGGATGTCTCAACGACGCTTTATACTTTATCCATATTCCCGGTTTCGCGAGAGTCGCGCGCAAGATGTCTTTTTATATGGACCTCACGTGAAAATTCTTTTGGAACTTTTACAATCTACAAACTACTTTCGAGTCGGCCTCGCAGTCTCTTGCGAGGAAATACGGTTAGAAGAGGAGAGAAGGGGGAGAGGAATGTGTGTGTGTGTGTGCATGTGTTCGCGAACAGTAGCTTGTCCAGCCTTATCCTCGAAATACTAACGATATTAATGTGATCGTATTCGAAGCTCATCACTGCTCATGTTTTTCGTACGCAAAATTTTTTATAACGACCCGAGGGAAAAAAAGCGTATTCGTTCGAGAGACTTTTCGCCGAAACCCGAGAAAATCCTCTCTTTAAGGAGCGACGTCTTCGTTCCCGATCATCGACGCGGTACACGGACGTGGGTTTTACTGTTTATATGAAACTAGTTTTTGTACAAAGATCTATTGTAAATAGACACGAGCCTGGTCCTAGAGTTATAGTCACTAATGTCCGAATTTCAATCCGTTACACGTTAAGTCGAGATATGTCCGATCGCGTAAGATAAAACTCGATGGCATACGAATACGAATAAAGAGAATACGTTTCATCTGTTTTACACAAACGAGCTCATTCGCTTGTCGTTCCACTTGACCTTTCCATGCCTCCTCTCCATTAAGACCGTGGGACGGTACGATACGAGGAGGCGAAATTCCTGCGGTACGTGAGACGAATTTATTCGCGTAACGTGTGTACTCGTATTACGTTTCTCCGTTATACCTCATGCTCCCCATTTCGAACGGGAAAGAAATTTCTTTACGTGAGAACGCGACACGAGCGCACGTCGCTATGCGACGCGTACTTAACGCGGCACATAATAAATATCGTCCGATACCGTGCATTTCGATTTATCGTTTTCGTCGAATACAATCACGCGAAATACACCTCAATTATATCGTACTTGAAGAGAATACAATCACGTGTGTGAGAAATGCTCGATTCTTCCGGCCATTACTTCGTAAAATGATAACTTCTTTATTCTAAACTTGCATTTTCCAAGGTAAGTATCGCACTTTTGATATAGCAGCGAGCGAGCGAGCGCGAGTAATTACGGGAAATGGAGGCGTTTAATAACGGCAGAAAATGCCAACATTCAGTGTCGGCCTCGGTATGCCGAGACGCGTCGACATGGCTGTGTGAGGGGAGGCGATATATTTCGCAAAAAGAAAATTGCGACAGGCGAGACGTATCGCACCATTTCCCCGAGATAAACGCGCCGCGAGATGGCTGAAGTGCTTTAAGGAAAACAGATCGTCGCGTCTCTCCATTAGCTTCGAAGAGAGCTGCAAAAGCGTCCTGACAGCTAAGCGAGCATCCTATTGGACGAAGAACAGTAATTCGAGCATTTCGGGAGAATACGGGGCCGCTACAGTGTTTGCATACATTGTGCATTCTCGGTCTTGCTAACAGGGACTAACCCACGTTGCCGGAGTAACCTATTATTCTATGTGCCATCCGTGTCTCCAGGGCTGTTAAGACGACCTATTCCGCTCCTAACGCCCCGTCGTACCTATCCCTCGTCAGACTGTCACCCACTCCAGCTGCGAATGTGGAGGACATAATTACGATTCACCCAAGCATCATAATCGAATGATATCGCAATACCTGCAGATGGAACGGTCAATGATCGTATCTCATGATATCCAGTCGACTAATACTCTGATTGAATCGCAATACATAATCCAACTGGGGTACGATACCAAGAAAACGTTCGTTTCGCGCTTCCTTCCGTTTCTTCTCACAAAATATCTTATTCCATCTTTATATCTTTTGCACCAGACGTTTCAGAATTACGGGCGAAAATCTTCGCTCACAACAAGATGGCATGTCGATTAGGATATGTACAATGGTTCTTTGGTTCGTGGGCAGAAAAAGAGATTTCCATCGTTTTTACCGTGTAACCCGGCGTTTTACCGCGGTATATGTAACGTATTCGCCATGTAACGACGCGATATCGCGAGGGCAAGATGTCGAGACTCGCGGGAATTTTCAATAGAGCCTGTCGCCGGTAAATTTCCCGCGACTCTCGCGAGAGGAAAACGTGTCACTGCGACACGGTAAGTTTGAGAAGTAATCGAGCCGCGAGGCGGTCGAGCACGCTCAATTAGCCGCGGAAATCATTTCCGGCGGTAAGTCCAGCACGATAATCCCGCGAAACGATTCCACGGTTACCTCCCCCAGCTGACCCCGTTTCCCTCACTGCCGAAGATTCCGTCGGCTAAGTTTAAAACAGGTACGTAGCTACGTACAGCGGAAGTATGCAAAGTCCAGAAGTCCTCTAACAGAGGATCGTCGAGCTCGCCGTTTGCTTTCCCCAATCTTGAGGAAGAGCGAACGGTGGAATATGGAAGATACATATCGGTCTTAAACGTTAAAAAAACGATTAACGTGTACAAAATTCACGGGTTTTTTAAATATTCCGTTTCGTTCTATTTTCTTCTCGACAGTTTGTTTATAAATACCGGTATACGAGATGTTTTCGCACTGAATCGAACCGATCGGAGGAAAATGGAGGCAGCTATCGGTAGACTACGCGAAAGGGTTGAAAAATATCGAACTACCCCACTGTCGCAAAACTGCCGGGTAATGGCAACTTCGGGCGGATCGGTTCGCCAAGAGGAAATCTTCCGGCATACTTTCGCGGGCGCATACTCAAAACGATGCCGTTTCCTGGGTCGCTTCGGAAAAACTTTACCGGTTTTGGGAGACTATGAATGCCCGAGCTTATCGGCTCTGCGTTCTATCGCCGTAAATAATGATCTCTCGCCGGGACCGTACGAACGAACGAAGAAACGAAGAAAGGGAAGAAAAAAGGAATAAGTGGCTTTATCAGTCGCACGGAAGATCCGATGAGTTTCTTCGGGGACACTTCGGTTGCGCATTAGTGTGAGAACATGTAAAATAGTTTGAAACGCATGCGTTCGCCGATATCGAGGGAGCGTACATTCGCGTAATAATTGACGAGCTCATGCTATGGCCATAATATCGCGAAACGAGAGCTGCACTTACGGCATCAACCACCCATTAAATCCACGTAGAACGGGGCATTATTTTAGGCCTCGCACTTTCATCGATCCGGGGGAAAACGGTTATAAGCGTTAATCCTCGATTACGCTCGGGATCTTTGTTGGCGATACTTACTTCGCTTTTACCTTCAGTTAACGCCGGCTAATAATAATGTCGCGACAAATTGTCGAGCTGTCTCTTTTCGGAAAAGAAAAAGTAACACGCGTACGCACGAACTTAAATAATAGAATAACGGAAAAACAACGGTGGGCGTAAGAACGAGAATATTGTTAAGCGACAATCGTGACCGGCTAATTTGTGAAAATGGGACGAGCATCGCCGCTGCGACAACGTGATTGCTTTGAAAACGCGGTAATTCTCCGCCGTCGCATGCTTAGCTTTGTCGTCGTTGACACTATTCGTCAGGCTAATGACGTACACTCGACGAATACGACAAAATTACGTTTGGAACTTAACGTAGCAAAGCATTGGCTTTGTGTTAACGAGCACTGGCGCAATTCTGCGCCAGTGCTCGCGATAGACCAAGATGCAAGATATAATATCTTAACGGCAAACAATGTCAGAGAATTGTAGCAAAAAAGTAAATATTAGCAAATAAATTTGCGCGCGTAATATAAGGTAAGTAACGCCATTAATCATACACAGCATGTCCCAGATTTCCCTCGCTTTCTTTTATGTACACATCGTTTGACTAATTTAGAGTCGACTTTTCCTTAGTAAAAATTTAATCGGACGACACGCTTCTCTTCTTAACTTTTCAACATTCGACTTTGCGTGAGTAATCCTCAAATTAAAAGTTTTCGTCAGAGTGGAACTCATTCGAAATAAAACTGTCAGTTCATGTTTCTTAAAAAAAAGAAGAAAAAAAAAGAGAGAAAAATATTTATTTTAAACAAGTCGACGAATTTGCGGACGAAAGTAAGTCAAGTGGCGTCTGCATATCTCATGCTGTTCTAGTTATTCGTACAATCGATTTTAGAATTAAAGTGCATGTATTTTAATTGCGATACGATACGTTATGGTCGAGTCGTGACCTAAGTGCAGCAGCGCGAAGCCATAACCGATTAAATTATTCATCGCCTGTCGATTATCTCGGCGTGCCGCAATCATTAACGAAGCTAATCGTCAGAGTTTGATTTCCGGAGCGCCACGTATATTATTATGGATTGATCGCTGCAAAGTGGCGGCGCGAACGTAGTTGCTGAATGATCCAGGGTCTGTAAATATTTGAAGGAGATAGTATCGATCGGCGCGAATGCGCCCCACACATTACGGGGAAGAGTCGATTATACATATATCGCATTTTCACCATCAACCGAGCTAGTGCCGCTATGCAAAATTCATCAGTGAAAGTTATACGGTTTTCGTTGCCATTCACGAATTTTCATCATCCACGTTTATAATCCCGCAATCCTCTTTTTATGTAACGCATGTGCGTCATGAAAGCAAATTGACGACATACGCAGACACGTGTACAATCACACACACACACACACACTGCTGGTACTTTCATTTCTATCAAGGCACGAGTTTTTTTACAAACACTTTCGTGATTACTTTATTTAATTACGAGATTAACCGCGAGTTAGAAATTGCAAGATAGATTCGTAATTGCAAAATAGAATAAGCGTTATTTAATTAAAAAGAAAAAGTAAAAGATAAGTAAACTTACTCTCTTTGTTCTCTGGAAAATTTCTAAGAAAGAATAAAAATCTTAAAATATTAATTTATATATATATATATATATATATAACTGGTCAAAGCTCAGAAAGAAACTCAGAAATTAAAATTGTATTTAATGGACACATTGATGGTATACCGAGGATACGGAGATATATTAGGAAACGAGTAAAGTTGCGGATACAAGTTCTTAGCAATGTGTTGCTAAGGATGCTGCAGAAGGACGTTAATAAAATACGTTTATAAGGATGCCGGCTGGTACATCGGGTTGATTAAATCCCAACGGATCCACGGTCGCTCGCGCTAACGTTAAATCCACGTTAGCCGAGTATTTCGGACACAAACAGATATCACCGTTAAAGATATATCGAGAAACGTAGCTCCGATTTCGGAGAGCGTTATTGCTTCCTTGATTCTCGGAGCAGTAAATTTCTCGAAGTATTCTTGGCAGTCGGCCTGACTCGGATTTGAGGGGCATAACCCCTTGGCCTGGATTTAGAATCATGATACCACTCTCACTCACAACCGACATCGCACACAACGACGGTCAATCGACGAAATGCAACTTTGTCGTAGGATCGCATCGATCACAAGTTATTGCGCTGTCAACGACTCTCCTCCCGAAGAGATAACCGTTTTCGGTTTCTGCGCAACGAAGCGCCTCACGTTCGCGCGCGTATGCGGTATTTCTGATTATATATAATTAACTATTTAAATAACCGAGAATATACGCGGTATTAATAAGATAAATTTAAATTTCCTCATTAATATCGCATGTGTATCAAATTTTCACTACCAACTGCATCATATCGCCTATATATAATAATATATATATAATAAATATATACAATATATGAAGGAATATAATCTTCCTTAAATATCTTTAAATAATGAAAATAATCCTTTCGATTTAACTAACTCCTAGAGAATTCAGATTTCTCGAGTTTGAGCAGATTTGTTTTAACATTCTGCATGGAAAGCGAAATTGATAAATTTTCGGATATTATGCGTCTCGATTAATCGGAATTTCTCTCTCTCGACGATAATATAAATTGTTATCGTTCCGCGAGCGGACGGCACGCTATTTCACATAGCTCAGGATCAAGAATGTGCATGGACCCACGCATTCGCGGCGAATTTTATATCACGGGCATTCTGTGACAACGTCGACGACGACGGTATGTTCCTTTATCGCGTTATCGCGAGTCGACATTTGCAGCTTGCGCGCGAAAACGTACGACTGTGTGCGATACGCGGATTGGGTCGGTTGCATACGTTTCTTCGATAGTCAGCCGTATAAAGTTACCGACGGGTTCGTCGAAATACCATTTAAAGACGGGATTCGCTGCACGCGCCCCGATTGGACGTCGCTTCACGCGCGAGATTTCCTTTTTACGAGCGTCGACGATCATTTTTTACGATCCATCTTGGCGCCGTCGTTGTCCAGAACTCATCCTGGATGTAGTAGCGGTGCTCCGAGCAGTCGGCGATCCCTTTTTCTCCCGGCGAACACTTCCTGCATCCTCGAAGCGAGGCCGAAGTGGTGTCCGAAGTTGCGGTAAACTACCGGAGCAACGCGGGAAGAATCGTCCGGGTGGACTAACGTCGGGAAATCCCAAGCGACAAAAATGTCATGCGAGCCAAACGGGAGAGAGAACGGCCGCTAGGTTTAAGAGCGAAAGAACTCGGACCGTCGTTGTCATCGTCGTCGTCGTCGTCGTCGTCGCCGTACGACGT
This sequence comes from Dinoponera quadriceps, assembly GCF_001313825.1. NCBI lineage: Eukaryota > Metazoa > Arthropoda > Insecta > Hymenoptera > Formicidae > Dinoponera > Dinoponera quadriceps. Next base: position 1,069,776 of record NW_014555567.1, read on the forward strand.
TGCCGGGGAAAGTTTAGATTGAAGTTTCTCCGCGAACGAAAAGTTAAGCACTGTCATTCGCATCGTAGCAATCTGCGGTAACAACGGCGAGGCGAACGTCGTTCGCGGCCGTAATCCGCCATGTATATGTAGAGCGTGTACACACGGAGTCCATGCTTTATACCCTTAAGCGAGCCGTCGCCGCCTGCTCGATGCGGATTTACATTTTGTCAAGTGCTACGGCGCGGCGTGACGAGACAGTAAATGAGGCGAGGATGAATTTCGTCGTGGGTGACGCGCTCAAGTGTACAGAACTTTGCCTGTTCCCAAATACCTGGTATTCCTTTCCGCTACTTCGAGTTGCGAGTAACGGCTTCCCGGTATCGGTTCTTTTTCCCGTTCTCTCTTTTCTCTTCATAACTAACGGTTTTCGAAGCTCGTCAACGAGAGCGCGAACGAGTATGTGCACAGTCGCTGAGAAAAATATATATCCTCTTTTACCCCCTGCGATATATATCAACCTGTGTGGAAAGTCGATGGATACTCTCGGGCGCAATTTTTTAAGGAGACCTCCTGACACTTGGGGGTCGGCGACCCGATCAATTTTTCTCGCTGGCCGCGTAGATTCATCGCGCTGATCCATCCTTCCTGATAATTTTACGTGTCCTGCATAAATATTTTGATACAAGCGAGATACGCCTCGGGCAAACGGGTCACGTAACGTACTATTCCGTTAATCGCCCGGCGCGATCGATATATTTTCTTACCGATCAAGGAGCGTTAAAGGTGTCCCGCGCCACTTTTTGGTAGATTACGTAACCGGACTGGTGATCGTCCTTGAAATTGAAATCGATCACGCGATCTTCGCACATATAAGGCTGCGGGGTTATAAGCGGCTCACTGTGTCACGATTTGCGCATACTTCCACGTAATTGTTCTACCGCGAAAGCTCACGGCAGTTCCGACTATTATTTCTATATCTGCTTCTAGTTCCACTGAAAGATGAAACGGAGCCGTGACAGTAAACCCGGCCGGGGCATAGGTGTGTCAGCTTTACTCGCATTGATCCGCGTCGCCCGTAATTATGTATCGATGCTGTGGCTTCTCGAAACGTGTGCCGGATTCGGGCGAGCGGATTCGGAGAAGCGTCTTCGTCGTGTCGCGAAATACTGTCGAAAGAAGACGGTTAAATTCGGCATCGCGTATCGACGAGCATCTTAATCTTGGCGCGCTTCACGCTTGTTCGCTTGGCCACCTGTGAATCATTCGTGTCTTCGCAACCGGAGAACACTCGTACGCTGCGAAGGTGCGAAGTTCGTTAGCGCGAGAACCCTACTGCCGGTTTCGGCAAACCGCAGGTGATTAAAGAGGCTACATCGAAGTAATTTGTATGCATTGAGTTAAATAATTTATGTCGGTTATAATGGATTGCACCGAAATGCTCCGTGCGAGAGATACGTTGCTTGATTACAGCGCAGTCGACGTATCTCATCATAGGGCTGAATATGTTGGAGCGACCCGCTTAGGAAGTAGTCGGCAGCACCCGAATAAAGTCTAACGTCTGCGGCGTTTAATTTAAAGTTTTACAGAGGCATCCGTTATTAACGCGGACCATCGTGACGATGCCGGGTGTTTCGCGCGATGCATACAGCCGCGATCCCGCAAGATACATCCCCTCGGCACTCTGCTCCCGCTTGCGATCGGATTCTGTGTCGCGCGAGAGATCGACGGCAAAATTGCTTCGAATCAATCTCGAAAATTGGGTCGAAAACAGCCGTGGCGCCGGTGCAGTCCGCATAAAATTTCCGAGCGCCGTTGCATATTTATATCCCGGGCCATTTAAATGCGAGGAAATGCGCGACGAGTGTCGACCTTTCCCGTCGAATAGTAACGCCGTGGCGGGCGAGCATCGGCGAGTGTTCCGCCTCCTTCGCGTACCGGCGGAAATCCACGTAAAAAAAAAAAAAATAGAAGGGGGGAAAAAGGAAAACGCCGTGGAAAGAATGAGTCGGAGGTGGAAAAGTCCCGCGAAAATTCAACGAACTTTCGTGTGACGAGGTATGGAGGAAAAGAGAGCGAGAGAGAGAGAGAGAGAGAGTCGAAAGCGATACGAACTTTCGAAGCGCTTCGCGAGCAAAGTTGAAGTGACGCTCGGCAGGGCGAGCGTCGAGCCGAGGGACGGAAGTGTACTTGCCAAAGGGATGTCGGAGAAATTTTATTGCTCGTCTTCTACGTCGTTGCTGCGAGGAGAGACGTAATCGCCGCGCGCATAAATTTTAATAACAGCCCCGCGTTGCAATAAAATCGGATCGTGACGAATAAAAGGCGGTCACGCACGCGCCGTGCCGAGATTCAGTCGCGGATAAAAGATACGGTACGAGAGAAGGGAAGGTAAAAGGGCGGAAGATGTTATCCGTGAATTTGTGGCGCGCGCCGCGCTTATTCCGGCAAACTCGTTAAAAGAGAACTCCTCTCTCTCTCTCTCTCTCTCCCTCTCTCTCTTTCTCACTTTCTCTCCAGGGTTGTGACATAGCAATGTATTAGTTCTCTCGCGAAACAGGTAAACTCGTCGCGCCGTTCCGGCACATACGGACGGGAAGGTCGATCGCGGATGACGCGACGACGGCCGACGTCGGAATTAGAACGCCCCGTTGCGCCTTGAACGAGGTGTCTCGCCCTTCCAAAGAACAATTTCCAGGAGCACGGTGTTGTTACGTCACTGTGCACGGGGTAGTAAATAGCATTAGCAAGTCAACTAGCGCTTTGCTCCCCGGGCACTTACTTCTTGAGATTCGAGTTAATTTATACAAGTGGCGCGCTGCAATGCAGTTACACAGTTACGGGGGTTACAGTTAGTTTTAGTTTCAGTCCAACTGTCGTCTTAGACCGGAGGAAAGGTGACGAGATAAAGGCCGGGGAAGGGGATGCACCGGGAGGGCACGAGAAACGTCGTGCGACACGGGACGAGCGTCAAAGATAGACGCGAGCCGTCGACGGGGTCTAAAGTGGCTAATTCCGCAGCGCGATAAATCGCGAAGCGCGAACGATTTTATCGCGGCTCTCCGTTAGCGGCAGTCCCCCCTTACTCTTTTCATTTTTTTTTTAGATCCGATCAAAATTTCCAGAGCCGCATTCTCTCGCAGCCACCGAGCGTCGAAGTAAGGTATCGCGGATATATGAACGAGCTGTTATGATAGTGTCACGGTAAATCAGGCGTTTTTAGAGCTGCTGTCGTGACTCCGGCCCGACCGCTCGTATGATGACAAGATACACGATATATCGCGACAGTGGCGGATACATACGTATGAAACACATAAATTTCGAGCAAAAGTAATATCTAAATCGGTTAGTGGAAACGCGCGATCCGATACGGCGAGATACATCCAGCCTGAATTTTATTTCATTTTTCAAATCTGATAGGATCAAAATGCCCCCCCCCCCTTCACCTGTCCCCGTAGCTATCCCTTTCCCACCACCTCCGCCCCAACATATCACACAGCGTCGTAAACATCGCGTCAGCGTTTCAATCAAATTGTCGCAATAGGGAAAAAAAAAAGTGAAACCCGGCCACCACTGGCGCGGGAGGGAATCGGACATCGGAGTTATCGAGATGTCCTAACGCGTTTATCTGTCGCGCGCGAGAAGGAAGCCAATCCTGAATTTAGGGTGCGATTGAAACCCTATAAACGAGAAGGGGATGTCCATTGTTATCAGACAGGGGGGGGGGATTTCTACAGAGTTCTACGGACGAAATAGCGCGGAAAACTCGAGAGTCACTTAAACCTTGGCCTTCCGATCGATTCTGCCTTTGTCAAGCCTTTTCGACAGCGACATTATTAATCGGTGGTTGATATCGTCGCGAAAACCTTCTCAAACGGAGTTCGTCACTTCGCGGGATATTATCACCGCGGATATTCTGAATAAAATCGACGTTTTCCTAACTACGCCGTATTTTAATAGCGCCGTAACAATTTTTATCCGGCCGGTAAATCACGGCGCAATATAAAAGTCCGTTTATCGCCCTTTGAACGTTCCCTTGCACATTTCCTAGTCATACCGTACAACACCCCGTCCGTATTTTTCTCTTGCCCCTCCCCTCGCATACCATCCTTCGTATCTTCAAATGGCGGAATGCTATTTGCAGGCTGACATTTGAATATTTTTCATAGTCCCAGATTTCGTCGAGATTCTCGAAATAATTTAATACCCGCACATTGCATTACACGCGATCGGGATTATTACACGGGAGGTAGAAGCAAGTCGGAAGTACAGATAACACAAGTCCAGCGGCACAAGATACGAGGTCTTGTTCATAAAACTGTTATCAACCCGCGGTCATAGGAGCAACCATTCATTCAGATCGCAACCGTAAGTCCATTAGTGCCCTCTGAAATGTATAAGACGTCTTAATCCCGGCAACCTATAACGTATAAAGGCGATTCGTGATCAGCAACATCGCGATTATAAATTCCCCTTAAAAATGATTACGATCTCTCATTAAGTACGTTCGAAAAGAATGGTTCGTATATTTCATAAGCGAGGAGTTAAAATGTCAAATATATCTGAAACACTATTTGCGAAGTATCGACAAGCGCTCGTAAAGTTCAATCTCGCGTAGAAAAATATATGTTCGAGCTGAAAAAACGCAAAACCCATATAAAAAGTAATATATCGTAACGCGTAAATACCAAGGATCGTACTTCACGGTTGTGATAGATTTTTCTAAAATCTAAGGAGTGATTTTTGCATTGCGTGAGCATGAACGACGCGAGTCGAAAGCGTAATCTCACGGATTACCATCAAAGTTGTAGATTCGCTCGCAAGGCTGACAAGGGTGGAAGCGAGAGATGCCCTGCGTATGTTTTATCACGAAATATATTACACATGTAATGTCAAGGGGATAATAAAGGCGGGACAGACTTACGGCTGGCCCCTTATAAATGAGCTGGCTCTATCAGACGGAAGATCTCAGCCGGCAGAAGTTCAAATTTTGGACGTCCCGCTGATAACCTAATGAGTATTCGCGAAGCGCGTTTGCGGATATGTAACGCCATCGCTCGTGCTCTGATACACTATGAAAACAGCCGGACGACGATACGCGAACAACATATACACGTACACATGGGGTTATTAATCAAAAATCCATTATAATCACGGGAATTATATAACAGATAATATATCGACGTTAATGCGTTATTAACTGCACAGTTTTACACTTAATTGGTGGTGGGCTCATCAAAGCACGCGTAACATGTAATGTTTTAATTATTATGTTCGCTTACGACATCGCTAACGGGTTACCGGGGGATAAATAACGTTGGAATTGCGCACCCAATTTATTAAATTAACGTAATGTGCCGAATCGGAAATAATATCGTGGAAATAACACGCCAAGGGCCATTTCGGAATTACTTACATTAATTAATATAAGCACGCGGTGCGATCTAAACGTCGCGAGGTTGACTCGTGCTCGTATTATTTCCGCGGCGCAATAAAAGCTTTCATTTTCCGCGCGAGAGAGATAACGCGGATGCAGAAAGGGCAAGTGAAATTGAAGGAGGCGGCGAAGGCGAAGAAGGAATGGGAATTGGAACGGAAACTCGGAAGAAGAAGAAAAAAAAGGAAGAAAAAGGGAGTAACACCACGGAAGTCGAGTGGAGAGTAGCGCGTGGAGGAAGCGGAGTACAAGCGTCAGCCAGCAGTTACCGTGAAAAGTAATTGGAACCTCCTGATGAAGTTTACGCTTGTAACTATAAAGTTGAGTGGCTTGCTCGCCTATTAGCGATCGGATTAGCTCGCGCGATGGCGAAAACCCGGGAGGGGTGCCGGTAAGAAATTAATTTCTTATTCGCGGCACGACGTCGCATTGTCGCGACTTTAATAACGGCCGAATGCAGCGAAACGGGTGGAAGGAGGAGGAAGGTCGAAAGCACGAAACGGCGAGAACGGGACTCTTGGGCGATACGTACACACACACACATACACAGGGACCGATGTCCTCTCCTTCCTTGTATTTTTAAGGCGGTGTAAGCAGGCGGCGGAGGAGGATGATTACTGACAAAATACGTGTAACTATGCGGTATCGATCTCGACCCCACCTTGCACGGAATCAAAGAACGCGAGAAGCGTGGAACAGAGAGCGGGAATACGATAGGGAATTCCTTTTCCGAAATTCATTATGCAAGCTCCGAAGAAAGTCAGCCCGCGTGGAATGGTCGCCGAGTTTTATTCCTTCCGCGAGTTTGTTTAAAGTTCCAATTCGTTTTCCCGCACTGCATTCGCCCAAAGAAACGCGATGTCTGGGTCGTCTAGGGCGGGGGAGGGGGGGNAGCGCGGAGGAAGAGGAAGAGCCGCGTGCGTATGTATTCATAGGGATATTTAAAGAGTTTTAGACTCGCGAACGCTTCGAAAACGCTTTCACGAGATATCGCGAAGTGAAGTTTCAATGACTCCCATCCTCGAACGAATCTCTCTATCGCAGACGCACCGATGAGACGGATGATACTTTTCAGAGATTAATCCGCGAGAGCCGCGCGGAATGACGCGCGTTTTCACGGACGAACGTCCGCGGGAAACACTTTCGCGGAGCTCGATGCAAACCACGCGGAGAACCGGATTTTAAATCACGACCGAACTGTAATTTTAAAAATACGCCGCCTTTACTCTCGCAGGTGGAGTATGAGAGGAGACAGGAAAGCGTATAATACAGCGACAACGCAGGAGGGAACTCGCTCGAAAAACATTTTCCAGGAATTCTCTCTCGATACTGGTTTTGAACGGGCGCAATCGCTTATCTGTTTTTGCGTTTCTGAAAAATTATCACGTCCACACTTTATTTTTACGCGAGCGTCGACTGCGCGGACTTCTCCTATAGGAAAAAAGCGTGATCTCGGCGCGAACGTAGAGAGATATTGTCGCGAGTGGATGCTACGTACCATGTTCATCGCGACAGTTTGCGTGAATTTGCCCGTGTACGTATTATGCACCGCAGTAAGTTCGCAACCGCACCTCTCAGAAGGTAATGAAAAGTAGTAACAGTCATTGTTCGGTCAGACACAGTTGCGCGGTTACAGTTGTTTCTGTGTGCGGCTGCGTGTGAAACAAGCATTCAATAAAACAGTCTTAATTACTTTTTGGTTCTTAACGTTATAATTGACCGTGGAATATATTGAATACATTATATGATGAAAAATATATTTGTCTATTTTTTACATATTTTTGGATGGTATTTTTCAAATTCGGTTGTATGCTTCTGTGTTGTATTACGTAAAATTGACCAAGACCATTTTACTGCAAATCATACGTTTTTCTTATGAATGATACATATTAAAACTTATCGTTCAAAATTGCTATTTTAATTTGTAATTTAAATAAATCAAATAGAGAATGGAATATAAATGAAACAGCGGATGTCTCGCAACATGTTTGATGGTTGGATAACAAATCGCACGTTACGAAGGATATCTCAAGAAGCTCGTTTTCTTTTACCGTCGTAAAGTGCATTTCGCAATTAATTCGAGAGATTAAGCCCTCGCCATGTCTGCCAGGTATTGAATCCGGGTATTACGACGATTAACCCCGGCTGAGAATAAGTTATAGTTGGCCTACGAGCCGTTATAGGGCTTTCTGAACATGACGCTGAATCGAAAGCCCATTGCGCGCGGCGCGCGATGTAGGTGGCCGATGTTATCAAGAATTATCACACGTTCGAACTTGGCAAAGATTTACGCGGGATTTTTCGCGCCGCTTTTCGCTGCTCGGACGAAAAAGCGGAATAAACGGCGGCAGGGTGACACGAGCTTCGTAACGTTCCGTAAAAATTACAATACCGCTCGCCCCTATTTACGGTCAATTACAAACTGTGTGCGGACCGATACTTTTTCGACGGTTTCGAACGATTCTGCATTCACACGCGCAACGGGACGTGATCGTAACAACATCCGCGAAAAGCATTGACAACGCGAAACTGGGAATTTGTTATTCCTGATATCTGTAAGCGCCAGTAATTAAGCTTTTATATACAATATATAAATCGGATCATACGTAAATCCGATATTGTATATGAAAAGTTTTTCCGCCGGATATCGCATATCATATCGGAACTGAATATACAAAATGGATATTCAAAACACAGATCGCGCGCATGTTTTACAACGTTACCGCGTTTTAAGCACATAATCATGTCACAATGCGATACGGTAATTAAAAAAAAACATCGGTATTATTTGTATACTCTTGCGATCGAATCGCGAATAAAGTCGCGATAAATCTCCGTCCCACTTTTTCGCGTTGCATTCGAGATTGTTTGTGTTCGAATATAGCGTCCGTTTCTTATGTTGTCGACGCAAAAATGCAAACGCAGAGGCGAGCGACGAATGTTCCATATGACGAGAATGTGGATGGCGCGGGTCGAGTTTTCGGAATGCCTGCCGAAACTCGAGACTCTTTCATTATTTTGCATCCTTGTCGTACACGTAGGCGAGAAAGAGAGAAAGACGGGCGAGGGTGAGATGGACGAAAAACAGGCGAGCGCAAAAGCGATTCCCTGAATTAGGGAAAACTGCGGGAGTCCGATTACCATCCTCCAATTTACTCTGTCCCCGTTTTGCCCCGCGACCGGTCCGTACCGTATAAACGCGTACCCCACGTAACACGTTCACATTCAACGCCGTAATTGGAAGCTTAGCGGCCGCAACGTGTGCGCCTCCGTAAGGCCTCGGTATACGTAATAATTTAATCCGGAGTTCGCGGGACGAGCACGAAAATGGCAAGGTGGACCGGCAGAGAAACAACCGTGCTATCCGGCTTAGCCAGAAGTGCTTACGCGAAATCCGACTTTTCATCAATTTCCCGACCCTTCGCCGATGGTATTTCCAGCTCTCGGCGCGAGAGAGCCGCCAGACGATCTGTCGATTTGATGTCCGTTACTCTGTCACGAGAAATGCGGTCGACTCGCGGAGCTTCACGTCGAGAGACCTCGTGTTGCCCGCGTTTGCGAGAGAAAATCCCTTCTTATTCTGCACGATCGCACGCCTCATGTAATACCCGTCGGACGAAGTACGCGAGACTTCATGATCGAATTAGTTTGATGCGCTATCAGCACGCTTCTCGGATAATTAAATCCATCACCGATCGCTGCGTATGTTTGAGAATAGCTATCGATTTATCGCGTCGGTCCAACGACGCCGGGAAATGTTTATTCCCGGTGTAACGCATTGTTTATTTATTTGCGAATGCGAAATTAAAACCGATCTCGCGAGCGGACAGGCTCGACGAGGAGGAACTCTGTGAAAACAAATTGGTTACGACAATACTTCCGAGGTCAGTTAGCTCTCGGAGAAATCCTTTACGGTTGCCCTTCTCCGTCTCTGCCGCCCCTTCAGCCGCTCGAAACTATATATGACAGATTTCACGTTCCGTGCTGCTTGAACACAAAGCGTCTCCTTAAGTCAAGTTTCCCTAGGGCGATACACAATGCAACCAAGGAGCTACCTCCGCGGAACCACCACGTTGCTGCACATTAAGACCTGTCGCAAACTACCTGGAGAACCGTTTCTCAACCGCATCCCGCGCTTCTACTACTTCCATATCCAACCAACCTTTGTCGCCGTACACGTAAAGTTCGCAAGACTATCGCGAGCTGAACGAAGCTTTGACGCACTACGTGGATTTGGCGCCGATTTCGAAGATTCGACGCGATTAATTACCGCGAGCTGTCAAAGGTCTCTTATCCTCAATCTAGCTCTTCTATCCGGTCTCGAACGAGTTCGGTTGAATGTATTCGAAGATCTCACGAGTGAGAAATATCTATATATTCCGCGTTCTCGAGTGGCAAGTATATCCACATTCAGTATTTATCGTTCAATATTCTTTGTTACGAAAATATAACATCTTAAAAATCGAAAAGTCGTAATGAACAAGAACGTTCCTCGATATTTTTGTACTTAAACTTCCGTTTTAGAAATCCCCAGAGAACCTGTTATGTTTAAGACATGTATATGTCGATTCTGAACTCTATATTGTAATTAAAATAATACATATATTATGTACATTTACTTATATAAATTATTATTATTAACTCTATATTGTAATTAAAATAATACATATATTATGTACATTTACTTATATAAATTATAAAGACACGCTCTTGCTGTTTCCTGTACATTTTTTCAAGCTACCTTGTCAACTTTTACACGACAAAGCGCTTACCGCGCGACTCGCAGTCGAAACTAACGAAACTCACAAAAAGTCAGCGCATCGCGCCCGACACAACGCGCGACTCTGCCTCGCCGGACCCGGCCTGTTAAAACGCAAGATACTCCGGAAAACATAATGCACATGCTATTGCAGCGGATGATTTTTTTGCCGCTACTACCGGAGTGCTTGGGAAACGAGTGGTCAAAAAAAAAGGACGAGAGAAAAAACAAGAAACTAGCGAAACTACGACGACTCCGAAGCCAAAGTTACCAGCGACGATGGACGCACCATGGAAACCCATTTTTCCGGAACATCCAGGACGATCCCCGCCGACACGCAGCGCGCTCTCATCCTGAATTACGCCGACACTAAACCGTGCAGCGCACGCGAGAGCCTCCCTTATCGTCAGGAGCAACATCCGCGATTATCAAGCCGACGAACCTTCGTCGAGGATTACCCCCGCCATCGAGATTTATCGACCCTACTTCCACTCGACCACCCTCGGAAGGGGGTCAAGAGGCCGTTTCGTTCGCCTTCCTCTCTTCCTCGATCTTTCGCTGCCTCTGTCCCACCTACGTATCGCATTGCGATCCCTGATTTTTTTTTTCCAGTCACTCTCGTCGGCCCCTTCCGCCCGGTTGATGGAAAAAAAGGATTCGCGCTACCTTCTTTTCCGGAGAATCGAAGGGGGTCGAAGTTTCATCTCTTTTCCGACACATCGGAAACTGCCTACGTCTACGAGAACGTTCCTTCCCGTGAGTCATTCCGTGAATCATTCCGAACGAGGGCTGCCGTTCGATTCTTAATCTCAAATGTATCGCGAATGTTTTATTTAAGGAAAGGCGCAGGAAGGGTGGGGAAAAATAGGCTGTGTCGTACACGCGATACAGGAGGTCGCTACGGCGAAAATGGCGGGCAGATAAGGGGTGACAGACACGAGACCTATCTCGAAATGTTTTATTTAAAAGGGAAAAAAGTCGCGGCTCACACGCGAAGAGAGGAACACCTCCGAAATGAAAGCCGTCCTGGAATAATACGTCCGCCCTCGTCGTCGGATATGATTGGCGAGTGGGCGATGAATGAGCAGAGGCAATGTCGGGAGTCATTTGATATCGCGTATCGATGAAATAAATACAATCTCGCACGGCCTAAAAAAGACTGTCTGAGAAATATCGTCTTGGTTCGTATATCTCAGATATCTTTCGACGCGGTTCAATAATAGATTCGTTTAAAAATACGAAGGTTGTCTTTACATGTATTGCTTTATCAAGGTAACAAAAAAATAAAAGAGCAGAGGGGGGGGGGGGAGAGAGAGAGCGGAAATATAAAACGGCACTAAACTTATGTATTTTATTCTGCACCTGCAGATGACATAAATCGAAATAAAATACGTTCACTGTTTCCCGCGCGACCTTGCCATCGGTCTAAATTCGAATAACACATCAAGATGTTTTCCCGTTATACAACCTAAATTTTCAAAGTGTATTACCTAGAATATGTTGACGGGGGAAGGGAAAACGATAAATACGATATATATGTACATATCCCACGTTGTATAAGAGATTATTGAACACACGAACAAAAAGTGCAAGATCCAAGTAAATAATTACTCCATTGCTCCTTAGCAAATTTTTACTTGGATTAAGTAAATTTTATTATTATTTTAACCGTATTGTAAAAAATCATTTTTTTAGTTCACATAAAATTTGTTTAAATCTACTACATTTTTTCCTCAGTGTACATATTACTTGAATATAGAAAAAAAGTGTTGCATTCAAGTAAGATCTATTTAATTAAAATAAAAATTTGCTAAAGAATATTAGAACAATTATTTACTTAAATTTAGCATTTTTTTTGGACGATGACTCGATGATGAGAGGGAAGTACGTACGATAGCGAAATCAGCGACAGTTGTTTACGGCGGCGACCGTCGCTTTTCCGCGGAAAGAATTAATTTATTATCCGCCCACCGACTCCCGCAGAGTCTAATTAGCCTCTTGACGCCTGAATGGCGTCAATCTCACTTACAATTAGTTAAGATTTCATCACAGCGAGTGCAACTAACTGCATCTAGCTGTTAAGTATTCTCTATATCGCGGATGTCGTTAACCTTTATGCCTCGTCTTGTTTACGAAAAAGTTTCTCTAACATTGTCCATTTTGCATTCGGAGAAAAGAACGAATGTGTAAATGAACATCTAGGAAGTATCTTCATTATATATGTACATGTGTGTGTGCATGTTTATCTATCTGCAGGGTCAGTCAACTTTCATATACACTGCTGTATCAATGCACTATCAGATGTTACATTGTACGTGTGATGTTTACCGATCCATTTAATATATCGTCACTTAAATCGTTAATAGTTTAGGATGTTGACCCGCCAGAATTTCTAATTATTTTGCGATCGCGAAATAGTCGTCCGACTCAATTCTCCGGAGCTTGATTAAGTTAGCAGTGTCAACGACCGGCACCGGCCGTCTTAAGAACTCATCTTCGCAATTCATCACACGATATGTTACATTCCACGAATTCTATTTTTAAGCCGAGCCGCCGTTTACTGAGCGCGAATTAACAGTCGGCGCGCGACGATTAAAATTTACCCGTCGCGCGAGAAAAACGCGAAAGCGTGTCCCAGCCGGCCCGCTATTCACAGTTATAAAACGGGGGTAAAATAGTAATATGGATAATTAACTCATTATTGCCGGCACCTAACGTTAATTATCATCACTCCAGTAGTCGCCATTTTTATCGTTAACCCTTTAGAAACGAATTAGCGAACCTCGACGATCGCGCGGTGCCGCGCAGTTCGCTGAAATTACGCTGACTCTTTCCGCGCGTAATTTGGAATCGAGCGAAACGATCGCGTGCTTTTGCAATATAATATCAACGAATTTGTATCCCGCTAATGTGTCACGAGGGAAAAAGAGAGGAAAGAAATCAAACTCGGTCGGAAACGCTTTCGTTAAACCCCGAAATAATCAGGCCACACAACCGCGGGGAAAGAGGGAGATAAAAAGAAAGCACGCGAGCGCTTGTCAAGTTGTGACGACGCGATCACTTCCATCATATTCCCACCCTCGAATTCCACTCGGAACTCTTCGATGATTATCTGGTTCGATGTTTCGGCGAACGGCTTGGAAGCTATCGCGTCGTCTCTCAAATTCTGGTGTCGCCGTCGCCTTTACCTGCTTGCATATGAAACTGGAAAATACGGTAGCCGGAAAAAGAAAGAAAAAAAAAACGAGTTGCGCAATGTTCTCTTGATGGACAAATAGATGTGTACAACAAAGAGCGAGCCAAATAAAAAGAAAAGAGAACGCACGCATATACGTGTGAGGGAAAGAGAGAGAAAGAGAGAGAGATGTGAAATAGAGGAAGATAGAGTCAGCCACGACGTGGTAGAAAGCGATGGCGGAAAAGCGGGCTGAAATTTGAGAGGGATGGTACGCGTAACGTGGAACGAGGAATGCAAATGGACAATAAACCGCCCTCTCGTCCACCGTCTAGCGACAGTATATCACCGGTGACACCCGTACTTTTAGTTTATGCCGCATGTATAAGTGGCGTTTCGCATCAGGAGCGCAACGTCCGTGGCGATTCTTGTTCCCGGAGAATCCCGAGGATCTCAGCCTAGCTCCCGTTCCGCTCGTCCCTTTTTACGTCGCTCGCTCTCTTTCCCACTCTCTCGACGGGATTAAAGAGATCCTGCTTCTGAAACCCCGCCTCCGCGGGTGTCGACAAATTCTCTTAGAATTTTCGTCAAGCCGGAAAGTCGATAATTCACGCGCCACGCTCGTCCGCGGAAAAGCACAAAAGCTCGCGCCGCGATTTATTATGACATAAATTTCGAACGCGTTATCTTCGCGGTTTACGAGTGAGCAAAACGCATATTCGGACGGGCTCGATTATGTGGCGATATTCGGCGCGAAATTAGACGGGCGCGTAGCGCGACGTTCAATGTGTTTTCTCTCCCTTCTTTTTTTCTCTCTCAAGCGCCCGACCCTCCCTTGTTATATAACGATATACATTGCGGGAATATATATCACTCGGTGGGCTGATCGAGTGAGTGATAAAATAATTACCAACGCCACCCGATAGGACGAAGGACAAATGGCCTTGCTGCGCACGATTATTCTGTGTACATTCACCGTTCGGTCTTAACATAGATATTGCGAACGAAACTGCGAACTGCTAGTGAAGTCGCGCCGCGAATTTATACACGCCACGCTAACGGCATCGATGCATCTCTATTTTCTCCCGCGTGAATGATGACTAACGTAATGACGCGCACGCTCGTAGGCAATAACGCATGAATTACTGGCGCATAAACATTTCCGCAATATCCCCAGGATTATTCCGGCCACATGCAGATAGATATTTTTTAGCGACGTCGTAAATAAATCTCGAGACACTTCATAAGTGTTCATATTCGTTCGCGATCGTTTCACGAAACCGGGAAGTGCACGCGTGTGTGTGTGCAAAACTTATTTCTTGAATTATAAATACTTCGCGCGCGCTTGTATCTCGCCCGATATAATAAATTCCGTGCGGTATAGCAAATTGCAATTTCGTACGGTGGAAGTATCGTATTAAAAATCGCGCCGCAGGTCAAACACACCGGTGAAAACGCATATCTCTGATATGCTGAGTGCAACTATGAAAGTGCTTAGGGGCTATTTCATTCACTTGTGGTGGAACATCCGCTACTGAATAATGGATAAGTGTTCGCTACTACGCAAAACTCCGTCATGGCTCTTTTCGACCCCATCGTGCATCGTGCATCCTTGGTAAATACGAGTTCGAACTTGCTGTAGTTTCAGGGCATACTAGATGCTAACCTTGAGTTTACGCTGGAACAATGGCGTGTAAGCGAACTGACCGATACAGTTACGGCAACAAAACACTTGTGTATTTGGTAAATTTGGAAAACTTAGTAATATGGTTATTTTCTATTCTCAATAAATTTGACATGTTCATACAAATTTTATCTCCATTGTTTATCGTAAAATACGTATTAACTGAATGTTAGATTTTCGCGAAAATCCACACGAACGAGTAATAATAGCAAACACTTGATCGAACAGCTACATATTGCAACATTTTTACATTCTAGTAATTATCGATATCAATTAGTTCAATCAATCGGCGAGAACGCGCACGAATTATATTTTATTTATATATACCTTTTATATGAATTTTATAAATGTACACACACGAAAGTGCGGAAAAATATCGGCAATTACAGCGACTACGAACTTCTTTCTCGTCCCGCGTGTTTGAGAAACTTTTCGGAATCAATTTTTACGTAGCGTACAACATTTCGTTCCTTTTTTCCACAATTTAGTTATTTAATTATTTATAATTTAGGTGTAAGTTCTCTTAAGTTACACGAAATTTCCCGTAGCTCAATTACCGAGATACCGAACGTTTGCGAGACGCGCGCACGGCAAGCATTAGCATACAGGAATCTGGACATCGTTAAAAGTTTGTCACGCGTCTGCATGCTAAAATAACCACGACATATCTCGTCTGCCATGGGATTGATCTTGATTCGCGTCTCCCATGAATTAAGCGCAAGGCGTGCATGTCACTCTTCGCGCAACGACCTAAGATTACGATCGAGAAGTTTTATGCGCCTCAATGGAAAGTGTTGAACTGCTTTCCGCACGCGCGTCCACATAACCGCGCCAAACAGATGTTGCGCGATATATCGCGTGCATTAAAACAGATTTAAAAACGTCGCGTTTTCGAGATTTCCCCCCGAAAATTCATTCGTGGATCTTTTCATCGCCGACCGGAGAAACCGCATATTTCGTTCTTCACAACTTGCCGATAAATGCGTGCGGCAGGTGGAAGGAGATCGAGGGATAAATCGCGAGAGGAAGAGGAGCTACGAATTTTCGCGCGTCTACGCGCGCGAACGGCGCCGCGTAAATTCACCTTTGAAGAAACCACGGGACGATATCGTGCGGATATCGGCGTCGATGACGCAATTTAACGGTCTCGGTATTTCAAAGGGATTACAGAACGGCGAGCCGGATCCGGACGCTGGCCGTAACGTTCCGGGAAATAGTAAGCCACTCCGCGAATTAACGCTGGAACGTCTCGATGGCTTAATCGCCGATAAATATATACGAATTACTTAAACGCGAGGAGGCGTCCTAACTGCCTCAATTAAAGCACACCCGGCGATAACCCGGTGTGAATGAGCTGCGCACGCGATTCTCGTGAAATATGTCGCCGCCGTTCCCAGTAACCGTAGTCGGAGGACAGTGCGAATAAATGTGCGTCTGCGAACGGTGCATTCGGCAGTAAACCACGCATAGCTCGCTCGATTCAACGTTCGCAGAACTGTAAGTCGATGAAAATGTTACCGGTGAAATTTACGCGCGGGTCGACTTCTGATGGAACACACCCGGACGAATACGTAGGCGCGAAACGCAATTTTGAGGCCAGCCCGCTCGAAGAAACGCCAGTCCCAATTATCTTTCATGCCTTGCTGCGGCATTCTCGTGCCGGTTTAACTGTTCGTTAGCGCCCGAAAGTTCGGCCTGGTTGAATTTAAACCGCCCTGTAAATCATCGTCACACGGAAATGGCTGTTTGAATAAATCGACGGATCGGAACCTCGCAAGGGGGCAATTACGGGGACAATTTGTCTCATAAATACGTTACGCCGAAAAGTGATTAAAAACGGAGCACGCGGCTTTGAATTCGCTATGCATCGACGGATTGATTATTATAGCTACACAACATCTTCCGGAAGCCGCTAATAAACCAGGAAGAGCCTGATGTACGAAAATTGGATACTCATGTAAATTTCGAGGTGGGGGGTTATGTTCGATAGTAATAGCGCGCTGATAGCTTTCCGCGCTACTGATACCGCCGTTGCACGAGAACACGAGAGAAGGTGGTTGCAAAAAAAAAAAAAAAAGGGAAAGAAAGAGTAGGTGGATAAACGCCCCCATGACTTCCGATGAGTCTGAGCGTCGGGACGAAAACGATGAGGTATAATAGCCGTCGGTAATTCAGCCAACGCACGCGACTAACGACTCAACTGCATAATTACGAGTGGGTATGCGCTTTTTTTGCGACGGAGAGGGTTACCGCCGCGACATTCGGGCTGCGTTATATCAACGGAACAAACTTCGCGGCGCGGTGGATAAAAATTGCAGAGCAATTTGGCGGAGATTAAATTCCGGCTGAATGAAAGAATCGCCGGCTAATAAAAGTCTGTCGGAGTCGATGTGAACGTATTAAGAAATTAGGGGTGTGAAGCACACGTACGCACACGCGCGTCGCGAGATCATTGAAACGCCGACGGTTATTAATTCGATTCGCGACGACTATACGAGGACTCGCGCGCGCAGCACAACACGTTCTCATGCCGATATATTCTACGTTCGTTGTAGGAAATTGCCGTGTGTGACGTGCGCGACACCCGGCACACATCGAACCGTCACAATTGCGCGCGCGCACACCGGCATGCGGGAATGCCACAGAAATGCGCGACTTTGCGGTTAATCTCTCAAGGCCCTCTCGCGAGTCTGGGCGAATGCGATGAAAGCCGCGACCTTAGATATATGCGGCCGTATATAATGTTATTGTACGTCTTCCAGCGCGGCTCTGTGCGTTCGTGTGCGCCTGTATGCAAATATTTAATTAAAGCAGCGCCGACGACAGCGGCATATGCGCGCTCGTCGCCGGTATGTCCGCGCGTATATGTCGCGTGCGCGAGGGCGGATAACGGGGCGAGAGGGAGGGGGAGAGGACAGAATCGCGGAAACGACGAGGCGGCGGTTAGCCCCGCACTGTAAATATATGATTATGCATGAGGATCGGTGGTGCTGAGTGCACTTTCACGGCCGCCATATGGGGACGTGTTAGCTGCATACGCACTGCGGGAACAAACGATGAATTATGACGCTTTATCGAAACGGAGGAGAGGAGACCCGTCCGATACGTCCGCACACGTCCACGAAGGATTCCTCCCGCGAGGATTGCCTGGAATGCGACCGAGACGAGAGCGAAATTACTTGACGCGACAATGAGCGGGCGGGACGATGTCGCCGAGCGTTCGGGTGGTAATTTTTAGCGCGTTGCGCTTTCCGCTCTTCGAAACCCATGTACGACTTGGTAAATACTAGAATTTACGAAAGAGAGAAAGAGAGGGGAGAGGGAGGGAGACAAAGATGAATTTTCCAGGGGAATTCTGATGATATATACTTTTTAAATAAAACTCTCGTTACGCGTCCATCTCTCACTTTTTTTTTAAATAAATCAAGCCAATTTCACCGCGCTGTTCAATAAATAACGTGCGACTGGCGACGCACTAAAGCACGGGAGAAGAGAGGGGGGGGGGAGGGCGCAGTCGCTAGTCTTCATCAATTTATTACCTTTTATTACCCTCAGCTGGAGACACGTTTCAAAAGGGCATTCAATTCCACCGATATTAAGGCAAACGGGCGAGAGATTTCGCGGAACTCCCGGAATTTCTCGAGGTACGCAATCGACTATCACGACCGCCGTGGTGGATACCTTTGAAGTTCGCGCGATCGTCTCCCGACGGAGGCGTTCGCGCGAGGGACAGTTAAACGAAAATTCCCATAGTTTCGGCATAGATCGTCGATACGATTTGCATGCGACGAAAAATCGTCCCGGCCGCGCCGCTCTCAGAAACAAGGGATCTCATAACGCCGCTGAAATATCGAATTCCACAAATCTTCGGCGCGGAAACGGAACTCGGCACCGCCGTGCCGCGCGAAATGATAATCTTGGAGAGGGCGATCGGGACGCACGCGACGCGAAATTTCGCAACAACAAGGAACAGCTCGGCCCCTGCGGGGGGCGGATAACGACATTCCACCGTCTTATCATCCATCCGCGGGCTGAGTGAAGCGTCTTCCAAGTTTCACTTTCAATCTGCATCGCGCCGCATGTTAACCGGGCGAGTTTCCGAACTAACGCGACAATCCTCCCCCCTCCTGAAAATCGTCTCGCAACGGTGTAAGCGCAAAAATTCGTTACGGAACTTTTAGTGGCTTAACATTTCGTTTCGCGGAGTCTACCGCGCGCAGCACGCTAAACTCAAATAGCCTCGGCCCCCGGAGTAAAGCAGTAAAACGTTCTTCCATTTGGAGTAGATGTTTATAAAGCGAACAAAGTTACGTACATGTCTCTCTCTCTCTCTCTCTCTGCGCGCGAGTGCCAACGGCGTCGAGCGCGTCTTATCTCGCGGAAGATTGAAGAAATCGGAAACGGAATATCGTGGGATATTATCGTCCGAGATAGGGCGCGGAGAAGCAACAACGAGGCCGCGCGTGATCAAAGTAGGCGACGAAAGCGGACGACGCGGGACAACGTCGGTCGGGTATTAAAAGAGACGACGAGAGGGAACGTAGGGTGGACCCGGCAGATAAGTTGGCTTCAATTTGGCGGAGGAGCGAGCGCCAAACGAGGGCTGCCGTGTGTCGGGTCATTTTATATGCATTTTAATTAATTTCACGCACTAAAGCGGCATCGTCGCCCGGCCCAGTTTATGGCATCCGTCGTATCGTCCTCCGCGTATTTTCCTCCCTAGCCCCGGCGAACCCGCCGGCGCCATCCTGTCGCCGTTCGTTCCTACCCTTATGCGCGACTATACGTCCAGCCATTTGCGGTCTACATCTGTTTCTCCGTCCTCGTCTCCTTCGCCACTCTGATTTATGGCTCGTGCTTTTAACTGCGGTTCGCGGGATGGTGTTCGTGCCAACGTTGCCAGTCGCATTGGGGTGAGGATCAGCCCCCCTCCCCGTGTCGCCCGTCCGTAGAGGCTATCTTTGCCCTCCGCCCCAGCCACCACCACCACCACCGTGTGATCCAGATGCTCCGTGAACTTTTATTTCGACGTTATCATTCTGACTCGCGCGTTCTTTCGCCGTCTAACGCACACCTCTCTCCCCCTCGCGCACCTTCGCGTAGCCGGCTGGCGTTTATCGCCCCGCGGAAACGCACTCGACGAGAGGAGACGCGCGGCCAACGTCCCGTCGGGATTCGCTCGTATAACCGCTTTTATTAACAGCGCGTACACGCTTTAGCGAGGTTCAATTTCTCGGCGAGTTAATCTTTCGACTCGTAACGTCAACCGGCTGTAACCCACCCTCTGTTTGTTTACGCGGCCGCCTTCGCGCTCGGATACGCCGCGAGTTCATAATGCATCGATCGTGCTCGGCTGAACGTAACTATCGATAATACGCTCGGGCTCGCGGCATCCCTTCGTCTACCGATTCTTCGAGTCGACTGGCGCCTTCGATTCAGAAGGAGAGATTTCCTCCTCTTTTTCCGCATCGGTCGTTAATAAAACTTACTTCCGTCGGGCCAATTGGGAACTTCGCTTGGTTGTTATCGCGTGGGTAACACCTTGAACGACAGAGTCCCGCCGATCGACCGATCGAATATAACTGTCGCTTCGGAAGACCCTCCAAAGTCCAACAATAGATCGGCTTTCATTACACTAGCATGATGAATAGCTCGTGTGCGTGGAGTGACTCGTCGGCGACCTAACTCGCTACGTCAAGTCTCGCCGTGAGAGGAAGCTAATAGCATGTTTCGTTGAATATTCAGGCCTTCAAAGTACATACCACTTCATAATTGTTCCATCGCGCCGCGGACAAGCAATGATGACGAAACGGCCGTCCCTTCGGGTCTTTCGATCTCGCGCTTTCCTATTCCGCTCCGTAACACCGCGCGAGAAATGACTGCGAATAAATCCAGATAAATGTACGAATGTTCGATAACCCGCCGCTTCTGTTCCCACCCGATATAAATCAAGGACCGCGGCGTTCCATGTTTAACAGCACGCGTCGCGTGCTTTCAGCGAAATCATTACTCTTGCATTATACAAACACTGTGCAAATCTCATGTGTGTTTACACTACATAATACCTCTTCGCTGTATAAATTGCAATTTCATAATATCAATCTCATTCTGCGCATATTTGCTGAGGCGTATCACGCCTTCAGAGGGCGCGCGGAAAATAAAAGGAATTCTGAAATCGACGGTACACTCTGAAGCGACGAGTGATATGATGAATATACGACCGGTTATGTAAAATAATGGTTTTTGCGTTTGTGACTCGGCGAAACCGCATTATTCTTGCATTTTGATGACACTGAATGAACGGGGCGAAATATGCTTACGACTCGACATTGTCGACGGGATGATAGAGTGCAAAGGTGAGACCGACTCATGCGAAGAAACTCGAACGGGACTGCTTATCCGGCTTGGTGTAGGGAAAAATACGCTTCGCGTAAGTTTTCTCGTAAATACGCAAGCATAGCTGGTGAATGTAAAGTAGGCAATGGCAAGGCCTTTTACAAGCGATTTTTCCCATCTCTTTTATACGAGTCGACGCAAGCTCGGAGACGCAAAGGACGCGCGACATCGACAGACTTCTTCCTCGATGATCGCAGTTGAAATTCGGATTCTGTCGTATCTCCCGATTACTTAATTCGTTCGTCGCGGTTTCGTTCCGAACGACGTTGCCGATTCCGTCCGTCTAAAACTTCAAGCGTAAAAACATGTTTTCAAAAGAGCTCAAGGCGACTATAAAAAAAATATACTGCGAAGAGGAATATTTCATATCAGACATAGTATATGCATGTGTGTGTGTGTGTGTGTCAGAGGGATGTGTATACAGCTCGTGTACAGTTCTGGTACAACGAGCCGAAAATCGGAACGGTATCCAGAAACGATAAAACCGCCGTCTTTACTTATGCAATATTTTCTATGCAAATCACGCCCTTATGTTGCTCTTGGCTTATGAATTCGCCCCGGCGTGTTCTTGACGTCGAGGGCGTTACGCATCGGCGCCGTATAAGCTTTTCCTCGAATTCGAATGTGAAAGTCTCGGAGTACCGATGGATTCATGCAAATTCGATAATACCGACAAATCGTTCGATGGATAAGTTCGCAAAGCGGCTGGAAGCCCGGGACGTTGCCGGGACTTCAGGAAACTCGAGTGCGGATTACGTAGTTCGTACGACTTATCGGGGAGTTTCACCCCCCCGTTGTTCCCCGAGTTAGTACTCCGTGGGTTATGAAGGATCGGGTTGGTAGGACGGGCGGGCGGCCGGGCGATTAAATACAAAGTTGCAGCGAATTGTTCATCTCGGTATATTTATGGCCGGCGCGGATTTTCCGCGAGGTTTTCCACACTGAGATACGACTACGCGGCTGCGGCTATTTCGTTGCAGATAACGGCCTAGTTTACGTAACGTTGACTCGCACGCCGTAATTATGCGGTTTCTTAAGCGCGCCGTTAATAAAAACGCGCGCAGAAGTGTCCTAAGCGCGCCGGCGAGATTCGCTTTAAGCGGCTTAGCCACGAGAATTGGTGGTCTTTCAGCACAACGCAGAGTGTTGTGACTGACGAAACGTCCGGAACCACCGTGGTGTTGGGCGTTCCCCGATAAGAAAGGATCCGAAATTACGCGGCTCGCGAGCACAAAATACAGCCGAAAATATCGCTCGTCGAAGCCGGGCTCATAATTAATCCTTGGCCACGTCGCTCCGCGCGAAGGGGAAAACAATTAAAATCCTCTGACAGGATTTCGTAATTAGCGTCGCGACGCATTAAGCCTGCCGTGCGCGACGCGCTAACACCATGCCTGCGAGACGAGTGACGAGATAATAATCAGTCATCCAAGAGGCGCCACGGGGTGGCACGAACTCTTCAAACCTCGAGGGGGCGAGAAAAGTTAGACTCTATGAATCACGAAGCACACCCTCGACGCCTCTCAGCGAAGATCGGTCCCCTCGGCGCTTCTTCGTGGCTAAAGAGATGACCGGACCGTCTGGCGGTACGGCGCGCACCGGTTATATGAGTCATTAGTCACTGTCCTCGGCAGAGGTGACTTACTTGGATTTAAAATTAATGGCGCTGGTTTTGCGATACTCGCGAGGAGAATTTTTGCAGCACTTACATTCGCGGACGTTCGCGCGAGACCGAGGGTAGGACCGCGGGGGAGGGTGCGAAGGCGGTAGCTGGCTGGTAGTCATAAAGAGAGACGCCGAAAGAAATGGGGAAGAAGGGACGACGGAGGTAACCCGCCGTGAGCCCTCGCGGTTTACGAGGTGCGGTCGGGCACGAATAAAACCCGAGGAAATTTTTATTAATAATCCGACGACCAACCGTCGCGTCGGACGAGAGCTTCGTGCGAGTATAAAATTAACATGAAGAAGATATCGAAGGGTCTGCAAGTGTCGTGGATATATTCTCTTCTTTCGGGGGTTGTTATCGTATTTCCAGTTCGAAATGAGGAAGCTTTTATCGCCGTGAGACGTTTTACGACGAAGAACATCCGGAATAATCGAATTGGGATATGCATGTGTATGTGTGTGTTTACCTAATGATTAAAGGAGAACTCGATGTTTCGGCTTTTCAGTTTTCCTCCCGTGAATTCACGGCTTCTTGCACCGTACATGGTACGAGCTTATCTTTTATCCGTCCGATTGTAACTTCGTAGAGCCACTTAAAACGCGACAAAAACTTCCTTTAGAGAGAAGATTGTGTTAAAAGAGATTTTTCGTTGGTTACGCGGATAAAGTGAGAATAACGTTGAATTTCTTTACGTTTGTCTCTCATGTCGCGAACAAAATGATAATCTTCACAGTGCGTAATATTTATCATGCCGTGAAATTTTTGAAGTAAAAAGGATCTAGAGAACTTCTTTCTTTCTCATTCTCTTTCTCTTTAGGCATAACTACGCTCTGCGGATCGGTAACGTCTTTATTGCATGATGATAAAAGGTGCCGGCAAACTTTTCGCTGCCTCCTCTTCAAAGATTTCCCGTAGCTTTTTTTTGCCGTGAGATTATGCGCAGTTAATTTTGATCGCCAACGGGTTATATCAAGTCTTCCGAGAAAAAGTATAGAACAAAGGCTGACAAATTATCAAAGAAAGTAAGAGATTTTTAACGAAACGGCCGGACATTACTAACCCCGGCTGACGTTTTTCCGATCAATGGACGGTCACACTGTGAACCCGGTACATATTTTGAAACGTGGTCGTTTTTGAAGTATTTGAAACTAATCGACAATAGCTATCAAAACGTAAAAAAAACCCGCCATAAAATAGGTCGGATTAAACACAAAAATAACTTGTACTTCTGCAACTGCATTTAACTGTGTTTTAATCTTAATTCATTTTATAACATTAATATCTCTCGATATGGTTGTGGATAAAATCATTCGTTTTATTGCTACAAAAAAAACGGAAAAATCCAACAGTCTCTTACACAAAACATCTTCCCGCTGATAATATTATGCGTCTTTCATGGTAGATGTATTAAAAATTATCAATATTCCAGTCGGGCGAAATGGCCTCGAAAAGTGGAATTCATTAATAAAATACTCTAGCTTTCTGTTGGAGAAGCTTAAATTCATTCCTTTCGGTGAGCAGTGTGAAAGAAGCTCGGCACAAATAAAAATCTGTGCGCGGTCCGCAAAGTGTGCAACGTGAAAAGAGCCGGTGCATTAAAGTCCAATGCATTTAGCGTGCAGCCAACGGCTGCGAATACAATCGGGTCAGTGGCGGTGCTAAACGTAATTATTCTTTTCATGCATACGGAATTTACATTCGCGCACTTACGTCAGGTTCCCCGGAGGCGGCCAAAGAAAAATGATTGCACGTGTCGTCAAGGAATTTCTCGTGGATCCAAAAGCAACTCCGTTCATAACCGGGCCATATAATTTCCATGTTAATTTTATTATATAATTCTTGCGCGAAATTTTATCCACGACTCGAATTGCGTCTCGTTGAATTAATGACGCGTATGCATTGCGTGTGCATGCGCGAGAATACTCACGCTTACCCAGTCACGCCTCAATCGCTATGCTTTACACAATTTCAAGTAGTAATTCGCAATAGCCGAACCGCCCCTAATCTCAATCTATTCGGTCTGTACGCGAGTATTTGAACGTTTGAAGTTCAGAGGGAACGTAGTCGCGTTGCTAACATAGACACGGTTAAGCGGTTAAGCGTAAGGATATACGCGCTTGGGAATGCCGGCTTTCGTATAAGCGGCAGAGGCACAATAAATTGCAAATTTTGTTAGACGCATCTAAACTGGAGAATTTTTTAACGCGATGTAACTCCTCTCTTTGACATGCCGCTTACATAAAATTTTTCAAGCTTCCACTGTACATTGTGTATATTGTTCACATATGCTTCAGTCGATCAACGACAATTTTTATTATCGTCGGATTATCCTCTGAAATACCGTGCCGCCATCGGAAATCTCATATCAAACCGAAACCTTTTTGAAACGCGAGATATTTTCTTTATTTGTGTTTGTATGGAAATATTAGTTGGGATATCGATATCGGTTCAAGAATTTGTGAGACCTAAATGCGGTTTCTTTCATCTGAAAAAAGATTTGTTCGCACACAATACTCAGCTGTTCTAACAGTCTGCCATGTGAAACGTTAAACAATATTTCTTTCTTCATATCTACGGTCTCGCCTGCTTGCCATATGAGTTCGCAATTTCACCGTTCGGCCATTCGAATCCTCAAGATTCTAGATTGAAACGCGGAGAAAAATGAATCGTAAAGCAGTCCTTAGATTCGTAACACACTTCGGAGCACCGCGTATTTTTACTTAATTACGTACTAAATGTGGCACCTCCTTAATTGCCGGCGTTCTAATTTCGTTTTACTCCGTGTTCGAGCCATGGGGTCTAATCAGAGAATCGCGTCCAGAGAGAGTCCTCGCTATCTCACACGCGAGCCTATATTCGCACACGTGTGCAGCCATGTACGCGTAATCGAGGACAGGAATTACCCGAGTTAAAATCTGGAAGGACCCGCACACCGACGGCTTTGTGGAAGCCGCGACGAGAACGGCAACGCGCGAAGGCGGCTCGAGTCGGGGTTAATAAACACGTAAGTCTCCAAGGGGTTGGTGGACGTGCGTGGGGAGGTGGGCGGGTGAGCTGAAGCATCGTTAGCCCGAGCTCCCGAGCTATTCAACGCCGCGAAATAGTTTACACCGAGTTGCCTCCGACCGGTCGACGTCGTCGAGCCGGCTGGTGACACGTATTTAAGTGTCACGACTCACGAATCCGCCGCGAGGGTCGCGCAATGAGTGCTCGGCGGAATAGAGGAGAAAGCGTAGGTGAGAATGCGGGGGGAGGGAGCGCAGTTCGTTAATTGTTACGGAAAGTTCCGCGTTCTGTGTCCCCGAACCCGCCAAGATTGCGGACGATATTAACGGCGCTTACAAACGCGGAATTGTTGTTACCGCTTCTGTATAGGTGTACCAAGGGTGCGGTTCAGAACCGCACTGATTCCGCGCGGCCACCTTCGGCGCCACGCGCTCGAACGAGGCAACGCGCCCGTCAGAATCGCGCATCCGTGCCCGCGCGAATAATGCGATATACGTTCACGCCGCCTGTTCGATCGGCCGATTAAAGCACCGCTACTTATGACAGGAATTCACATTGCGCTTGTATTACAAAGCGTTACGATATATATCCTTGTCGTCGCGTCGGAAACGATGGTGAATCAATCGTTTTACCGGATAACCGATCGCGCGTATAAGCTCAACTACGGTGCACATAGTAAGTTATTTCGCTTTGCGTCATTTATTCCTATTTTATTCGCGCGTTGTTTATTCGCATTTTATTCGCCCGTATACGTGTTCGTGTTTTTGAGCGCAGTATAAAGTACAAAGTGAAGCACACGAAATACGTTGCGAAGTTATTGCGACGTGTAGGACGTTATTTATTAGTGTTCTCGCTTGGCAGATCGATCAAAGGTATATTCGATTGTGGGCTCTAAAAGGGGCAAGCCCCGTGGATCTGTTCGAAATTACTAATTTTTACGGGCGAACATGCACGATACAAACAGTATTGGACGTAAATAAAAGTTTTAATATGTTAAAAGCTGTAAGAGCATTATTCGGTATTAGCGTACTGCAATCCACCGCACTCGTGTGCCCAAAACCGCTGCGCCGATGCCCCCTTCCTGTGTGGTGTGATGAAATGGACATGTAGGCGAAACCTTTCTAACGCCATGAAATACGTATACATGTGTATCGTAGAAACTCAATTCGGATAATCTTCGCTGCGGTAGCATATAATGTTTACCGCATATTCATGTAAACGTACATTTGCTTGTTCAACGAGGATGCATATGCGGTCAAAATCTGCGGTGGCAAAATACTCGATACGCAACCCGCATTTATAAAACTGGATAACGTTAGAAATAACACAAAGTATTTCGTATCTGCGAGATGTTTTTCTAACGAATCTCGGTGAATCGTGGTAAATTTTACGAGGCCGAATACGATTCTGCGCGCGCGAGGCGAGGAACGTTACGGTCGCCCGCGTGATACACCCTCCTCGAATCTTTTTTCGCCGACTTTGTTTTACGCCTCGGCAATTTGCGACACGTCAGCCTTATTTAAATTTGAAAGAAGCTTCGGAGACCCCTATCGATAAAAAAAAAAAAAAAATACGAAACGTCTCGTCGGGATTGATCAAATAAGCTTCAAAGAAGAAAGGCGGGTGATCCTGATTGAGAGAAAATGGGTAGAAAAGGAAGGGATATAATGCAAATCGCGGCTCGTTTGTTATCGAGGTTCCAACCGCCCTCATCTAGTCGCTTCTCGGGATCTTGCAGAACGGAGCTGTTAAATGGATCAACGAGCAGACTGGCAAAAGCTCAAATGGATTCCCTGACACGAAGAAAATCGGCCAATCGAATGATGCGACACTAACCGTCAGTAATTAGTAAAATAATACTTTAGGTTTTTATTCGCGAATACACGAATAAATGTCAACTTTTGAAATGACGAGATAATGAAAATAGCTCGCACAACGGAGAATACGTCGAAGTGTATTATGTCGCACAAGGACATCTTCTTTCCGCGCTGCAAATAGATTTCGTCCAATCTGTTCGTAATTTGAATGAAAAAAATTCTTTGTTCCGTCATACGACATCGAATTTAAGCGTTGTGCACATGGTTTTTCATTATAAATTACATCGGAGCGCATGATATTTAAATAGAGCTAACGTGAACTCAGTGGAAATAATACAAATGAATAGGCACAGCGAGGAAAGCCACTGGAATAAACGGTCGGCTTATGAATAGGGTGGCGTCGCTGCGAACGTTGCCGCAATGAATGCCATTTAACATTTAATCTTCCATTTTAACGAGGTAGTTAAGCACCGCAACGCTTCCTGTGCGTACGAGATTTTAAATCTGAATTTGTTTAATCAAGCCGTCATTCTCCGAGAGCCTTCGGGGCTACGTTATCACGCAGACGCAGCTATCTTTTATATCCTTTGTTTTTGTACATACCTACTTTGTTCGTGGAGCAAATGGACCTCGTTAAGTTTAATATTAAAATAAATGTCGTTCCATTCGATATTCCAACGCGCCCAAAAATGCTTTCCCTTCTCTTTTTATCGCGCGTATCGTGCGTAGATTTACGAGTGACGTAATTATTTTCTTACACGTGCGATTCCTCGGTTTTGTTTTATAATGGTGGACGTAACAAGAACGCTTAAATCTTTCGGTAAAGACGACATTGACGTAGAACTCAGGATGGGTCATTCGAGAAACGGGGATCGACACGAGGCGTGCGTGTTGAGAGAGGTCGGCGTCCAGCTCAACGGAATACGATTGAAAATAAGGAGGCGTTGAGGCAATGTTACGACTTTACGTCTCAATGCGTTTACGAAGCTCTTCACTGTGTGCTCTCAAGGATCGCACGATTACATCCGTATTATTTGATCAATCGCACGTTGCCGATCGCGGCGCGACAGCACGCGCACCGACTATTTTTTCTTCGCGCTTTATCCCTCTATCACTTTCAATCAATTTAAGCGTGACGAATTGTTAATACGCTCGATAAATGTTGACGATAAACCATCATATATTTTGCTGCTGGAACTATCTCACAGATTATGGAAGTAATTAACTCATTGTGTCGTTCTAATTACACATCCGCGCCATGTCCTATAATCGGCTCATGAATATCCTCTTATAGCCTAATGTGACATCAAAGTTCATTACCGCGCAAAATAGTGCTCCGCTATTTTATCTATTTCGGTATATCTCCGCTATCGTTGATATCTACCGCGTGTATCTTTAATAATTTAAGCTTCAGTATTTCGGCGTAGTAATTCAGCGACAGTGTATTGTATCTCGAAAAGGAAATTGCGTCAAAAGAACCGTCAGATTACGTTCAACTGCGATTACGGTTCCATGATATACGATCAATCAGTTCACGTCCGTTTCAACACACGAATATTACGAAGGGATTGGAGTGCGCAACGAACGTCTCGTCCATTACATGACTTTTTGTCCGGAAGCAAACTAAGTAAACAGATAACTAAAGAGACTACGAAGTTTCGCAATGCGAGCGTACCACCGAAGAGAGAGAGAGAGAGAGAGAGAGAGAAAGAGAGATGGTAGATGGTCGGTGAGTACGGTTGGGGACAATTAGGGCGGTTTCACCGACGCAGGAAGTGACATCAGGTTGCCGTGTACCCTCGAGGCCATTGTTCGCGACACGTACAACCCGCGTTGCCTCTCGACTACTTCCCACCCCGGTCCCTCTCACATTCCCCTGAAACTGTCAACCATCCTCACGGCGAACCCAGTGCTGACCTACAAAATGCAGCAGCTTGTCGGGACCGGTTGCCAACGGTTTGCGACAGTTACGTGAGGAACCGCCGCGTCCTAACTGGCTGTGACTTGGTTATCGAGATGCCAGACTACTGCATCCGTGAAATATGCCGGAAATCTGGAAGAAAGTCGAGAACACTCGGGAGACCTCGTCGGTTTGCGCGTACCGTTCATTATCAAAGATCAGGCAAAATGATGTTCCCCCGGGAAGATAACGAAATGTAGTTGCTACGTTACGTACAACGGCTCCTTTCGTCCTCTACACGCACGCAAACTTACGTGGTTTATCCGTACATGAGTATTATCTCGCGCTGATAGTTTCGGTTAAGTTGTGTATTAAGTCAAAGAGGACACCGAATCTACTTCAGCGAACCTTAGCGAATTTGAGCGAAGAGTTGTCTAAAATAAAAAAAAAAAAATTCTTCACCGCGCGCTAAAATTCTGTACTACGCCGTTAGTCCTGCTGCTTCATGCTTCGGTGAAACGCAAAGCATAATTACTCCTACTTATGCGGCGTGAATTTCTTAGGACTTATCAGTAATTGACGCTGAAATTGGACATTCGATAGTCACGCGACTGAACGGCCGCGGCTCAACGATGGCTACCGCAGATAACGTCCTAGATTTAACCAGCTACGTTGCTTCTTACTTTAGCCTCGACGGCATTTTGGGTCATCCCTTTAATTAAATCTCCAGGGAGAGAGATTTTCCGCGATTTCGTGCGACGGAAACTTCGGAGGACGCGAATTCTTAATAAAAAGAACTGATTCTATTTTTGTCCCGGTTCCTTTCAGAACTACTCCACTGACCTGATCTCCGATTTGTTGGAAATTACCGTGCTCGCGTTCTCTCTCCTGGGGATATCTGTTATTTTATATAAACGCAAGATATTAATCTAATCTCCCTGCTTTTCCCTTGTCGCTTCATTAATAGTTTTCGAAATTTCTTAATTAAGTAGAATGTTCTTTACTTCACAGAATAGAAAAGTTGGGGAGTAAAATGAAGAAAGTACGCGGCGCGCTATTTTCGTCACAAAGCGCGATCGAACTACATCTATATAGGTAAACCGTGTAAAAACGATAAGTACGGCGATAAAGACGGCGAACTCAAAATGTAAGCTGTCCTCTCTTCGAGCGGTACCGGAATTGGTTACCTTATATTTTGGATCATCTAGATGCAACCGCTACATTCTCTTGCTTCTTTTTTGCCACACTGGCATAGGAGAGACTGTCTCGGAAATTTGAATAATCCTGGTATACGAGGAGGGTAAAGGACATCCAGTAGCAGTCTTCGCGGACATTGGAATTTATTCGACAAGACTCGCCATCTTATCCCGCTTTATCTAACAACAAATATTCAACATATTGCTCTTTAAAAAGCGCGCACAATCAATTTCGGAAGATAAAGCCGACGATTACGACGCCCGCAGCACGAATATTAATGGACTGAGCTATTTTTGACGTAGGTCATGTAAAAAATCTTTCGCAGGAAATATCGAGCAAGCAGCTCGATATTTCAGATTACGAGATAGAAAGCGCCGTGTCGCAATTTGCTTGGTTAAATTTTAGTTAACAAAAGCAATGTTATATTCGTAAAAAAAGAAATAAATGATGCGAGCCTACATCGAGTGAATTTTAACGTTGAACTTACCGGTTATGTTCGAAAATTCACGAGCAGATCCCGAATTAATGTACGTTGTGCGGTATATTACGGATACGCTCTGACCGGAAGCCAATTGTAATGTCGAAGTCAATTTCACGATACCTCATCCGATGCGCGAACCGAGAGATAACCGCGATTTCGGTGTTTTGCTAAATGAGCCAAATTTTGGGCGTATATATTCATCTAGAATGTAGAGATAAACGCTGCTATACAATGGAGCGTGAAGCAACGAGATGGACAATGAGCAATTAGCGCCCCTTCCTAGCTCGCATTTCCGCGCGCGTATTTCCGCGCGCTTGTGTGCGCGCGCGTCGCGTGTCCGCGCGTCCGCACATTACCACCGCGATCCTTTGGCGAAAAATTCGCCGGGCATTCGCCCGCGCGCGCTTATATACGATGTATAACGCACGATATGTAAAACAGAGCCGAGCCCTCTGAATTTAAAGCACGAACGATATAAGGGCGGATGAGACACGACGAGATACGAGATTGCATCGGTGGTTAGAGAATTCCGCGGGAGGGAATGGGTTCCCATGGGCTCTCCTACCGTATCCGCCAATGTGTCTACGCGCTGTAGCTACACCGCGAAATGAAGTCCCATCTCGGACCGTTCTGAAGTATTATCGGTCGTACGCGCTAACCGCAGAGGACGTCGTCTTCGCGCGGTAACGTGCGGCCGCGCATCGCGGCTTTCATCGAACAAAAATGCGCGCGGCTCGCGAAATCTCCTCGCGAAAAATGCATAAGATAAGTGGGACGCGAGAACGTCGACTGCAATTTCATCGCGGCCTTTGTGACGAAAAAATGACGAGACATTTCCCGTAATACTACTACGGACGAACATGAATCGCCCGACTAAAGCGCGCGCGACGCGAAGCGAGTTGTATCTTGGGATGTGTAAAGGTAACGACGGTAATCGGACTAAGTCCACGTACACAGAGAGAAATTTACACCGTGCGCGAACTAAAGCGCGGCCTACAAAGGATTACGTTTCGTTTAGCGTAAAAAAGGAACACATCGGCGCTGCGGAGTGCGGCAATAAAAGTAACGTTACTCGCGTTTGGAAAGAAAGTGCATTTCAGCCTTTACTGTTAAAGTTACCATTAGTGCTATTCGCTCTCTTTCGACATAAGTTACGTTCTTCTGTGGCTTAGAGATCGTACGACGTAATATTTGTTGTTTTTCGTGCGACCGTTACACCGAGAAACCGATTTGGTCGCAATCAAATTTGGTCCTCATAACCAGAAATTTGGTTTCCTTTAAACAGATCGCGCTTGATTGCCCGTTTTTCTATTGCAACTAAACTGATTTCTCAGTGTATTCAGTCAAAATGTATCATCGTCAAGAGTAAAACAAGATTTGTTAAATAAAATTAGTTTTCTTTAAGAATAAAAATAATCCCATGTAATCTTTATTACCGCTTATTTAAGTACTTTTGGTGTAAGTTTTATCTTTCTAACAGAGTGACATTTCTTACGTTGTTATTCAGCTGCGGTCATAAATGAGACATTTCTATGTAAATGTACGTTATAATTTTAGAAATCTTTTCGCGTGGAGATAGTCAACTTAAGAATACACGACAGATCAATTCGCTGATATTTATAACGTTTGAGTACTGAAGACGTCTTTGAAAATTTAATTATTACGAGGCAAGCTTGCCCTGATATCTCCTTTTTTCATTCTAATTTATGCCGACGATTCCAATATTCCTCTTTCTCCGGCATGAGTGCCAAGGTGATGTACAAAAAGGAGAAAAACGCGACGTTTAAACCAGGGATTTTATTTTCGCCGCTCACTACCTCGTGCGGCTGTAAACCGCACGATTTTCGGGTGACGTAATGTAAAAAGAGGACAATTAAGTGGTTACGAAAGTCTGCCGGAAATGTCACGCAGTAAAAAGCACGTTCCCTTGAAAACTCCGCGTTTCCAACGGAATCCCATGACCAAAGTCAAAAAGCGGAAGGACCACAGACGCGGATGAAGGTAGATTAAACATTTTTGAGTCGCGCCATTAAGCTCGGTAATAACGAATTTTACTACTCCCGAGCACCCCGGCTCCGGCTTCCGCGCGCCAAGTTAATTACTTTCTCGCTCTGAGGACTTTAACCTCTCTTCTCATTTGTTTGAACATCCCAGGCCGACCTGCAGAGAGACGCGCGGATGCGTCTCCTCGCTTTCCTCTCCCCCATCCATCCCGCTCCTTATCTCCATTGCGTTTACCTTCTTACCCTACGATGTTCTCGCCTTTATTAGTCTTCAGTTCGAACAAGTCCTCGAGCACTTTTTGAACTTTGGAGCTTCTGCCTCTCAGTTTCACGGTGCCAAATACACTTAAGCCAAGTATTAACACGTCCGTTGGGTGTTGCGCGGCGCTGAGTTACGCATTGCGTATGCCCTGCGTATTTGACTCTCCGAAAACGATGACGCTCGAAAAATAGAGAAGAAGACGGCCCCGAGTGTCCTCTCGATAGATTACGAACTCGGATTCCGAGTGTGTGTAATCTCGCGCAAAAATATTTCTTTCTTGCGGTATATACTTTCATACGTAGATTCTCTCGGCGTTTAAATATAATTTTTAATCGTTTCAGATCTACTCAGATTAGATACCTTCTTCGTATTTACGTGTGTTCTAAATATTGTTATAAATTCGTATTTCTCATCTATTCGAATATCCTATCAACTCTCGACGTCTCCCTACCGATAATTCGTAATTAATGCGGAAAATGGAGAACGAATAGGCCGATCTTTCTGCCGTTCTATTTAGTTCCATCGCGTTTACCGTCTTAGATACCTTACAAGATTCGAGCGTTTATTAGTCTGCAACTCGCAGCAAGTCCTCGAGCAGTTCTCGAAATTCGAAGTTTGCAACTCTCGGTCTCTCTCTCTCCGCAGTTCAAGTAAACATACTTTAGTCGAGTGCCAAGAAGCTTAGATACGCAGTAATGTTTCTTCGAACCTAATCCCACGCATCGACGATCCCGTAACGACATATAATTACGCACTCCTCAAACAGCACGAAGTAATTCACAGAATTTACAATTATTTCAAGAATCACCCATTCATGAACATCTGATCGGAAGCTGCGTGTTTACGCGACCCGATGCACTGAAATTCAATTAATAACAGACGACATAGTTTCGGTAGCGAATATATTCCGAACATATAAACACTACGAACAAGATACATGTTCAAAGATAATTCAATAAATTGTTCGTATTTTTTGATGCACGACAGTTTCCGCTGGAGCAGGAACGTTGTCAAAGGCATAGTAACGATATGCCGAACGGCAAGATTTATCGTCGATAATTACGATCCGGTGTGTATCATTGAAGTTTCAATCCCGGAGACTCGACTGGAAGAAAAAGAGGGAATCCAGCGAGTTTCGCGCGACGTCGTTTATTAATTACAAGAATCCGCTGTGAGCCCGCAAGCAGCGAAGGCGGCGAAGTGACGCAGCGAAAGAATTCAGGACGAACTGCGTGATTGGCGAATAAATCGGCAGATTAAGCGAGGAAATTCTCCCGGCGGCGACAGGACGAAAGAGAAACGACAGGGAGGGTGCCGATGGGTGGGAGGATAGTCGGAGGAAGGACGGAGGAAGGGCGGAGAGTTAGGTGGCGAGAGGGTGGAAAGCTCAGCCTGCGGGCCGCGAGGCAATATTTTCACTTTGCCCTCATCATTCTCTCCTCTTTTTCTTCCGCCTCTCTTTCTTCCCGGCTCTTTTTCTCTTTCCTTCCCGCTCCCTCCCATCTCTCCACGCGCCCGGTTTTTCTTTCCCCCCTGCGCGTTCGCGCTCTCTTTCGTCCCAATCGGAACTCGCTGCACGCCAAATGAAAATCTATCGATCGCCATGCCCTGTAGGCGGATTTAATTTAATTTGCCACAGTGTTGTCGTCGAGACTACTGAGGGGAGAGGAGAGACAGTCGGTGCGGACGTTGTTGCTCGTTAAGCGGACCGCATCCAAGCACTTTTATATTCCCTCGCGGGGGCCGATACCGAGCTGGCTTCTAAGGACCCGCGGGCGTGTCCCGCAAAATCGTGCGAAGCGACGATCGAAAATTAAAAGAGCGACGGTTCTAAAGACCGTCGAAACTCAATTTGCTCGATGGGGGATTAATCAGCCGCACGTGAAACGCTGGTACAACGCTGTGAACGGATAAACGACGGGGACGTTTAATCGAGCGGTCTCGCGTGGCCGATATTACCGGCGCGATTTGCATCTTGTAAAAGTTCAGACAAGCCGCGATTGTTAACAGCGATTTACCGTATCGGACGATTTCTAATTTGATCGCGCGCGTGGGTCTCCATAAACAATGAGTTTGCGGACCGAACCGATAGTGTATCTTCCGCTCTGTACCCGTTCCCTAAAGCGTAAACCGCTTTTCGATGGTACTTTGTTACTTCAAATTCAACAATCAGGACAAAGTTACTTCATCATGCTCGGAAAAGCGATATTGTGAATTTTTCATATAATTTGTGATACGTATATAGAATGCACCGAAACTATCTCGTACGATGCTTTAATTTAATCATTTTAGCGCTTTTATCAGCTTAATTGGTTAATGTGTGCCGATTAAATATTACAGCCCTCGATTCTAGGTTACAGAATATGCCACTAACATATACATTGCATTTCTGATACGTATATTATCCGTATGCTCACTGTCTTACAGACTGAAGTAACTAATTGATAATTATCTTTACTATTTTTGCTGCAAAATCAATGCAATTTATGCATGCACTACATCAAATGATAATGTTTTGCAAGTGTTGAAATTGCACGCTCGCCATTCGAGCGTTGAAAGCCACCGATGAAATTCACTACTGCATCTCGCACTGCATCGCTCTGCAACTGAAACTTTGTAGTGTCCAGCATCCGTCCTGTCTGCATCCTGCTTCCGTCCTGCACCGTTCCTCGTTGATTGCATTTTGCTTCACTACACTCGCGACGCGATTAATAATCACATTTTACGACGCTTAACGAGTATCTCGACCGCATGAGTGAAGAGTTTTGATTCATCTTTTGACGAAATCTACAAATGCGTTTAACGGACTTCGCGTTTCGTGAATTCGTTTAAAAAATATCTATCCCGAATCTAATCCGGAATTCTCCAGGAACACTCGCGATATAATATGATTAATACCGTTGTTTTTGAAACTTACTTGCAAATTGATTAATAATCATATTTGTCATTTGATGAATATCTCGATAATATTAATAAAAAATTTGCATTTTTTTAATGACAAAATCTACAAGTACGTTTCACGGAAAAAGTCGAAATTCGCGAATTTGTTTAAAGATATCTATATGTAACGATCAGTTCTAGAACTCAGAAACATTCGCGACATAATACCGTAATTAATTTCATTATTTCCGGAAGTCATTCGCAAATTATATGTGAAAAAATCAAACTGAAGACGCGACAATGACAAAAAATATTAACGTGAAAAATTTAATCCCAAGTTTTGTATACAGCGGAACAATTTTAATGTATATCATGCATTACTTAAAGCAGTTAAAATATCGCATTAAACGAATATTCCTATGAAAATTAATCCTATAATTTACGAATTGAATAAAACTAAACACTTAAAATATTATTACTGATATAAATGTGTCTATTAAAGATTAAAATCACGTATTATAAATATTAAAACAAATACCTACCAGAATAATTATATACTTCAAATATTTATTAGAGATATAATACGCTTGAAAATGCGATCCTTTAATTGCTTTAAGTGTCGACGTACGTCGTATTTAAGAACGCGTTGTTTAACGACACGTATCATATCACGTAAAAACAACATACGAAAGCCTACATGTAAATTGCATTGATTCCAACAAAATTTTCTAAATATATACTATCTACATACCATCTCCATCACCTTAAATTCCTGTCATTTACTTTTCTTACCGAATGCTGCAAACCTCAGAGTCGACTACGTTCCGCCACTCAGATCTAGGATAAAATATATCACTTTCTTAATTAGACATGAGAATTTAACTTGACGAGCAAGTGCGCGTAGATAGTAAATTTACCCTTCGTCGTCGTAATTCGAATCGTTCCGACGCCTATATCTTGGTTTTCGACCGCGAAGGGTTACGTAGAGAAGGACAGCGAATTCGTAAACTTACCTTCGAGTCGACTCTGCTCGACCTGAATCGGATCCTCCGGTACTGCACCCAGCATCCTCTGAACTTGCATCCTTCTGACTTGTATCTGTCGTATGGTTACAAACTTCGCCAGATCTGAAGCAAAATTAGTCATCTCGATTAGCGACAATAGCCGTGTGGTTAGACGATTAGCTTAAGTGAGGTTAGGTTAGGACAAGTAAGCTCCGAGATCGCATTCTTTCCTTATATTTAATACAGATAAAACGAGATAATAATGTAATCTGTAAACCTCAATATGCTGCTTATGATTATCCTTATGATGACGATGCAACACAAATATACAGCTTCGATTAACTTAGAATACCCAAAAAAAGAAACAGACGACGTAATCGAACGTGCTCGCTCGCACGCAGTTACTACTGTTACGGCTGCGTACACACAAATGGCGCCGTGCGCCAAAAGTCGCGCGACCTTGACACACACGCGCGGAACATACACCTCGATTATTGTCTTTTGTTTGCTCATAGGGAAAAACTCGAATTCACATAGTATAGAGAAAATAATATGCATGAAATATATTACTTCTCTCGAAAGCAGTCACTGTTCCAAAATGTCAATCTCTGCTGCACAATATTCTTTATATCTATCTGATTACGGAAAGAACCTTTTACGTTCAATGTATAAGGAAATTCGGGCTACGAACATAATGGTGAAAACGCTCTAGAAACCACCTATGAAATAGAGTCACCCCGAAGCAATGGCATGTCGCCCTCGACTGCGATATTCAAATAGAAGTTATGCGCGAGGGCAGATGTAGAGCAACCGAAACTTCGCGTGGCCGCGCGTTTCGGAAAGTTCGCGACGGAGGAGAGTTCTCTGGCTGGAAAGAAACTTAGTTAGAGTTATAGTCCTTTTTGTGTCGTTGCCGCGAAACACTTTGGACGAGGAAAAAATTCGATGCGCCCGCAGCCGTGTATAACTTTGCGAGATGCGTTTGAAATTCTGATCGCGCTATGCACGAGGCGAGTGTGCGTGTGTTGTTCAATGACGAAATGCATCATCAATGAGACAAAAATGCAGCTTCAAGTAGGCAGTCGCGACAATCGAGAAAGGTAGAATTTTTCCGCGCTGTTTTGTCTCGGGAAAATTTTCTTCCGGGGAAAAAATCACGTATCTTTCTCGACGCGGATTGCAGTTCCATTAAAATCGGGTCACGTTTGTTTCGCGAGTTAACATCACGATTATACGCGTCGCCTCGCATTTATAAATGGACCGCTAATGGACCGTGAGATAATTAATCGTTTTGAGAAGTTCGTAGTTACGGGAGAATATTGCTATTACAACAAAGCGGTGTTAGCGAGAAAGGTCGATTTCGAATATAAGCTGGAACTTAGCTGCTTCCGTATATTCACCGCAAAGTTGAGGATCGATTATGTTCGCATTTCCCTCTGATACGACGTGATTGAAGCCATCATGCACAACCACCTGTAAAGCCACATATTTACTCGAATAAAACCCATCGCGTGATGTCAATTGCCGGAAAATCAGACGACTCCCTTGCGTATTGCATATTTACCGACTTTCGCTTTACGGTTTGTACTTCGTTCAAACGTCGTTTCCTTTCGACATTCGATTTGATATCGGTGTCCCTCTCGTGGGAATTTTTTCCCTTTAAACGCGAAAGCCTGGCTGGTTATAACCGAATCTAAAGTTCATCTTAATTTTTACAAGACAAAGCGGGCTACTCGTACAAATAAAAGAGATTGTTGTCGTACATTTTTCACATATATTTACTTCGAACTGAAACACTCCTTTATTCGTCTCCTTTATTCAATCAGAAGTATATTTTCGTCCGTAGATTCGCGCGGAATCGTTGCGGACGACCGGAAACGTCACAACGCGCGGCGGGCCTGGATAGTTAACGGCGGACGAAAACTAGATAAGTAATGTGGAAGAAGTTGCCAACGTTATAGGATAATTCCGGAGAGAATATATTCCGTCACTGCGCGGGTCTTGCGGGAGTTTCAGCGGACGAGGTGATGGCAGTTTACGCCATATTCGTCCTAGTTATACAACCGGGATCGCGGCTGCGACCACGATGGAAAACCACCTGTAAAACTATTTCTTCGAGCGTAACACGCCGCGTGACGTCAAACCGCGGGAAACTGAGCAAGTTCCCCCGTATATTACGTATTTACCGAACATCGTCTTCCAGCTTCCACCCATGTTCCTTCCCGCGGATTTCTTTCACGGCTTGCTTTCTAGCCTCTTTGACGTGAAATTGCGGGCGTAAAAACGAACGAAATTTTTCGTCGCGCAATCGAAGCCTTTCGCGCAAAACACAAACACGTGTTTTGCATTACGCTGATCTCTCTCGCGAACATATCGACAACACGACGTTGAGAATGTTAACGACGACTTATTCACATTCGTAATTTAGAAAGCTAAAAAGCTAAATAAATTTCAATTGTATTATATGGACAGCTAAATTCTTCTTACTATATAAGTGTCACCTAAATTCCACTCGACTCTGCTGCGCCGTATGCGGCTGAATGGATTATTTCTGCCGTGACGTGTACACTGAACGCAAGTGCGACTTATTTCTACTATAAATGCGTCGAACTCAAGAAGAAGAATCGTGCAAACCTCAAGGTTCCGCGAAATACAGTTCGAAATCGGCCGCTGTGCATGATGGACCTCGAAATTACATATCGCGCTTTCCGACAGGTCGATTGAGGCAAGATTTACCGAGAATTCGTATCGTATAACTTTTTCCTTTCATTTCTATCAGCACATATCTGAATGAACAAATAAGAGAGGACACGCGACGATAATAATACATATGGCACGTATCGCGTCATATGTCTCGATTGTTGAATTCGTTACCACGCAGCCCCCGTTAATTCATCAGTGATCCCGCGAGTGACTTTCCCCGCGCGACCAACAGGATTTCGTACGGAGGAACACCGATGGTTGATCGGCCAAATCGGGCGAATTCCGCGTCGCTTCACTCTCGCCGTGGCTTCGCGCAATGCCTGCATGACCATTATCAAACATCGTTCACGGAATACCGGAAAATGAACAGGAAGAACGGC
This sequence comes from Dinoponera quadriceps, assembly GCF_001313825.1. Taxonomy (NCBI): domain Eukaryota; kingdom Metazoa; phylum Arthropoda; class Insecta; order Hymenoptera; family Formicidae; genus Dinoponera; species Dinoponera quadriceps. The sequence continues at coordinate 1,110,505 of NW_014555567.1, forward strand.
GCGGGAAGGGAAAAAAAGCTACGACCGGCCGGAAAATGCCGATGCCGGGAGAAGGACGGGGAACAAAACGCCTCGCAAAATCGCGCGTAAATCCCGTATCGCGATAGCGCACGTGACCATTGGCGAATTCGCGTGTGTGCACAGGGCGAGGTAGCATAAGAGCAGATCGTATGAGCTGCCGGGTGCGCAAACGGACGCCCACAAAGGGAAAGAAGGAAAGAGGAAGATAGATAGATAGAGAGGGGAGGGGGACGAATTCGGCAGAAACAGGATGGCACGGGAATCCCATCGCCGGGGGTTTCGTTAAATGTTCGCCTAACGAATCCGTCGGCCGGTCCGGCGTTTGACGCGCTTGTTGTTCTCACTGCGAGCGAACAATTGCCCAAGTCCTCCGTGAAAACCATGCGAAACGAAAAAAAGCGGTTTTGCTCGGTCGTGCCGAGGGGTTGGCAAGGGGAACGGCCGGTGACGGTAGGTGTGACAAGGAATAACCGAGGGACACACGAGAGACAAGAGAGAGAGCATCGAAAAACAGAATGATAAATCGCAGTGCGCGCACGGTCTCCCCAGGTTTAGAGCGCGAAATTCAACAATGCCGGAAAATAAAGAGCCTCCGGTGCGGGGCGCCGAGGCATTCTTCCTGGCGTTTATCCATTTTTGAGGGAAGTGAGCGAAATGGAAATAAAAGGGACAGAAAAATTGCGCGGGATAGAGAGGAGAGAGAGAGAGAGAGAAAGACGGATGGTGGTGCCCCGTTCAGCTGTCTGATCCACGAACAACCGAGGGGCCGCGAGCCCTTCTAATACATATTCTCTCATAATGATCCCCATTAGTTCGTCAAGCTAAAAGCTCCCGCGTTGAGAGCTCCTATGAATACGCGCGACATCGAAATGATTTTATGAGGATTACGCGTTTTGATTTATGTCGCTCTTTTAACACGATGCAATGATCTGTAATTCTTTAAGCAATACCTCGTCGCGAAATACCGGCCAGACAATGCTGCGCGATAACATAGCAGGGATGATCGTTATTCTATTACGATTATCGTGCGAAACGGGTGGGAAAGCGAGAAAACGTCGGTGCTTCGCAAAGCTTATCCAACTAAGCTTCGCGTGTTCCACCCTTCGCCCATGTTCGCCCATCCCTTCAGCTCCCAGCTCGATGTTGTACAAAGAAAAGCTCAAGTAAGCGCGCCCTTATTCGTTCAGGCCGCCCGTTCGCTCGCGTCTCCGTCAGGATCATCATTGAAGTTCGTAACCGCGCGAAAGAACATATCGTGGGGCCTTCATTCTCCGAGTGTTTTTTTTCTTCGTCTCTCGCACTCGGTATACAACGACCTGTGGATTTGAAGCGGAATGAAACGGAACTGTTGAAGAGGATTTCGAAGAGTTTTAATTTTCGGTCCCGCCGACAGCGCGGCCTTACTTTAAGGGAAATTTATCGCCCCGCTTTCCGCCCCCTTTCTTTGCCGACCAGCAAGCTACGCGAATGCGATTAACTCTGGCGAAGATAAACTCCGCACCCTATAAGATCCGGTTTTATTAAACTTCTTACACGCCCGCTTGCCCGCTCGACCGTTTAGTATTTGCGCTGCTTCGGGACAAGGAGCAATTTTGCACAGCGTATATTAATTAATGGTTAATTATAAATTTGACCATGGTTAAATATCAGTACATCAGCAGGACGAAAATTTGAACAGTAAAGTCTTTTCTATTTTTATCTTTCATTCTTTTTATTAGATTTATCACGAGGAAAGCAAGAATGATTGCTGTTGACGTGTTACGTGTAAGTTTATCACAATGTTCATCATCGAGCTAGGTCCTAAATTGGTTTTCGCAATTTATATATACATAATACTTATAATAGAATGCTCGATAACGTTTGACGTGGAATATTACAATGGCCATCAACACTGACGAGAGTGTTGCATAGAGCTGCAAATGTGGAGGTCAGCTATTTGTCTTCATTCGGTCCCACGTGGCACCTAGGGGTGGCGACCCCTCATTATCACTTCGCCATATCCATCCTGATTAGACCTAAACATGCGGTAAACTCTACCGCTGCATGTCGCCAACCTCTCAAGCAAACGTATCGACTGAGAATTTCTTATTGAATTTTGCAGCTTCGTATAATCTCACGGCAATAAAATGGCGATAAAAAAAAAGTGTATCGTGTTTGTGAACGCGACGTCTTAGAAAATATTCAGGCGACCTGATCGGCAATTTTTTCGTTGCTAATAGAATTATACCTACGTATTCTACGTATATAGATGTTCCAACCAGATTTATTTTTCGCAAATGGGCGTCTTCTTTACACTTCTTTTATTTTTTCCTCCGTTCAATCAATTCGTCCGAAAATTATTTTTCGTCCCATGCGTATCAAGCGTACTTGTTTCGTAGCGGAGGGAAATTTTATCGCAATTCGCCCTGTCGAGTGGAAAACTGTTGCCCGTTTCGATTAAGAGTCATTGCTAATAATTTGTCGAACGCGACAGCACGCTACAACCACGAAGCCCAATTTGCGATCGAGAATTAAGCGGGGTAAATTCCGAGGTGCGGCCTCTTTTCCACTATAATTTTCCTCGAAGAACGATTTCATCATTCCTTGAGCAACGTTGACCTTAATCGAGACGTCGAAACTCGTTTGAGGCCCGGCGAAATGTTAAAGATTTTCTTTGGAGGGGCGTTTTCTCGCGGCCGGGCTTTCTGGAATTCGATTCAACGTTTCCTTCCCGCCTGTCTAACTGGGCGAACCGTGACAGGCACGTTTACATGCGAATCTACTTATCGCGAGGCCTCGCCTGCGTCAATCTCGCCGAATAAAGAGCAGTACCTCGGCCACTTAAATCCTCCGGTGTCGTGACACAAAATGTAAATCGCAAAGCGCAGCGAACATCTCCCGAAAAATCCCGTCTAAATAGGGACTGTAATTTCGCTCTGGACGGAGCGGCCAGAAATACTCATCAAGTTCGCCGTAATTTCATATTTCAGCGCGTGACCCGCCTTTTCGTTGCGATAACTACCCTCTTCTCGTCAAGACGCAGCACGCGAGACACTGGCAGTCCGACGAGCCATTCCTCTTTCTCTTCTTTCTCCTCGGTCTTTCCCC
>NW_014555567.1:1113623-1138879 GCF_001313825.1 Dinoponera quadriceps
CCCCCCCCCTCCCTCCCTCGCTCGTTCGCTCTATTACAATGCCCTGCGTCCAATTAAGGAGGCGCCGCCAGGCCCCGATATATAAGTACAAACGTACCCGCGCACATGCTCAGCCGTCGGTTGCGGCATACCTTGCAAGAAAGTTCTAACAATATCCTTGTTCGCGCGGCCACGAGCGGAACTTCAGTTCCGCAGGCCGAGTTAAACCAGAGGGATGTTCCACGGCTTCGAACTCCCACATTCGAATACCCGAGAGCCCGTTTGAAGTTTCAGAATTTTCGCGGAAATACCCGATCTACCCGGCAGACAAATTACGATAAATTCTCCACAGCCCGCGCGGGTAGACGCATAGATGAGCGTACCCGCGGGTATATCGTCGTGAATTCGCTAACTGGCAACTGTGCGTAAACACCGTTCGACGCTGTATTTTGAGACCAAACTGTGACAGGCAACTCGGTTATGGATTTTTGCTCGTTTTCCGCGAATAATATGGTCCTCGGTATTTAAAATCTCGGTTTTTGCAATCCGCAAAATCAGCAGTCCGCGCCTCTTTTCACGTTTGTTGCAGCGGACAAATTACGGGCGATCTTCATTTTATTTACCGTTGTAATTATCGTCTCCAAAATTTATCGTTTTACCGCGCATAATGCGAACGTAACTAATTCTACCGTAGAACGCACACCGCGTTTGTAGTCGCTGTATCACGATATAAATGCAATCCATTCGCGAATCCGATTTAAATGCGAACTCTTCCAGTGCGAAGGCGAACGAGCCCGGCGAATGTCGAGTTCATCGATTTCTTCCGTGCGGTTCATTATAAAACAACGGTGTGTGCGACGAGACCGAGCCTCAGTCGCTGATTTTGAATCGTAATCAGCGGACGGACAAAACGGCCGAATAACAAACGCCCTTTTTGCGCGCCTTGCTCGCCGCTCCGTCCGATGATATAGCGTAATTAATTGTGATGCCGGTGTCGATAAAGCGACCCGACGCTCCCTCGCGCGACGAAAATCGTAATCAATTCCCGCTGATTGCGTAAGCACGGAACACAAAGACTGAAAATTACCACATGCCAAAGGGCCGCCACGGCGAGGAGCGCAGCTGCATAGCCATCGGCTAACTGCTGTATAAAGTTCTCGCAAACAGTATATCACGCGCCCGTAGTTACCGCCACGAAGTTCCGTGGAAGGAACAGAATTCCATCACTCCCTGGAAACGTGCTTCGATGAAATCACAGCGAATCAATCCCCGCACACCTACACCGGCGCCAACGGATTGGACTCGACCGTTTGTCGGAAGTTTCCTGTAATTATGTAATCGCCCGGTGGCCAGCCCAGTTTGGAATAATGCGAATCTATGAGACCATCGCGGCGCATCTCGACAATACACTTCGACGACGGTTAAATAATCGTGTGCTGACGCAGCGAGAGATAGAGAGATATTTCCGGGTTATTCTCAAATTTTTCAGACTGTACGCAGACAGCTGTCGTTCGCTCGCGTATAGAAGGCACCATCATTTTAACAAGGACGCCCGCCCAGACGTCATAATTTTCACGTTGGCTCGTAGCACTAAAGCTGAACAATCTGTAACGTCTTGTTCGTCGCTAACTCGTCCCCGTGTTCTGACGCGAATCCGCGCAATTGCTTTCCTCATCGTGACACCTCAATTATGGTTTTTACGTAGGGAGATTTTAATAGAAAATTTTAACGACGTCGGCACTTAATCTCGCGCAACTGTACGCCGTGCCGGGAAACATTCATCACCTCTAAACCGGGAGGATGATGTACACCATTATTAAATACGGAAGGTTCGAGCGATGGAGTTTTTCGGCGGTCCACTAACGTCGTTCCGCCGGACTGCCTCACGTCATTAGCCGTTTTTCGCTCCTCGGCGGAAACTCATTTCGCCTCTTGCCCTCGGACCGTTGATTTTGACGCTTACGCCGGTCCGTCCGGCTATCTCTTGATGAAAACCCCCTCCCGATGCGCCGTGCATCCTGCATCGCGGACGAAAAACCGATAAGCAGGAAACGAACGTTGCAAGATCGATTTATCGATTTGGTTATAGAGCCGCGCTACCGTGCCCTCTTCTGCGAACGCCCGCGGAAATTCATCTTTAGTCAATAACTGGACGTGACGTCGTTCGATGGACAATGCGCATTAACGGACGAAATATCGCGGCCCCGCGCGGCGCTATCTTAACAATTTCGTGTTTTTGTTTCTCGCAGCGTCGAGCCCGCAGGAACGAGCTAATATCGTTTCAATTCCCATGCAAAGTTCAACGTCGCGAAATTGACGTCCTATCGGACGGAACTTGCGTGGTTAACTGCGAATAGCGACGCGAATCGACAGGAAGCGTCGTTAAGTGACACCAAGTGTGAAACAGCGCGCCTTTAAGTGATCATACATCGAGATCATTAAACGAAACTGATCCGAGTTCTACGGAGCGATTTATCTTGCTCAAAAGTTTTCTCCCCACCTTTCACTATCGAACAATAATTCGCGCTAGTCGTCACGACGGGCCAGAAATATTCGATATCGAGACATAACGCGTAGCTATCGCTTAAAACCAGGGACGTAAGGGTCGCTGCACGGAAAACTCGTTAACTCGAGGTTGGATTGAGTTATTGGGGTTCGTTGGACCATCCAAGCGTGCTACCCACAATCCAGGTTGCGCGCGCGCGCCGGAATGTGCGGGATCTTTGGTACGTATGTACCACACACGCGACAGGCACGCATACGCATACTTACGCATACCGCACGGTAGGGCGGCACGGTAAACCTCGCGCAGTGCGGACTCACTAGTTTAATATACTCACGGACGGAGAAGGCTACAGAGTGGATGTTAATAAACTAGGCGGATGTCGGTGACGTAATACTCGTCATATAGACGCTCACGGATTTTCAAGTGAAACCACACACGGACGTCGAGTGTCCTTTCGCCGTAGAGTTTGAGTTGTGCGTTTTAATTGACTTCGACTCGACCGAGCTGTGTGATCCCGGTGGAAAATATTCTACGAATATTAAACGATCGCCGAGTTTGCACAATATCGTTCACGGCGAAAAATACCTCGGCAGACACGACGAGCGAACTGATCGAAATTTCCGTTATTCTCGCGTGATCTTCTGCTACGTGAAATCTATTTTTGGCAAAGAGAATAGCAAAATAATGAAAATACGAAAAATATATGCGTATATATATGGTAAAAAGGCTGTTATCTCCTTTTGCAGGCAATAAGAAATGAAAGCAGCGTATATGTTTATATACCGCAGAGCGAGGTTCTCTCGAATCGACAAAATAAGCCGCTCATTTTCTTCCACACCTCAGATTTGATATAATCTAAAAACATACGTTAACAACAAAACACAAGAGAATTGCTCACAGGTAACTTATAAGGCAATTTTATGCAGTTTATATACAACTTTATGTTGTGCCTAAGCTCTTTATTCGGTCGATTTGTTTAAATTCGTTGCGAAGATTCGGCAACTTAAAATCGAGAAACTTTCAATCGTCATATGAGCAGTAATATCGCCAAATGCCAGAAGCGACACGAATTCAGTCCGGGGTCACCGGAAACGTAGAACCGTCTCGAATTCCATGCGAAAAAGAGATTACATGGTGTTCGACGCGGCAACGTTCGAAAAAAGCCGGGATGTCATGTCGGACGAGTGGAGTGGAGTTACGTGCCGCTCGTACGTGAAACGAGCCTGTAACTCGATCGTAAATGAGACGAGCCCGGAATGCTGGACGAGCACGGGATAGCCGTGTTTGGCCGACAGGAAGAGCCCTGAAGGAAGAGATCTCCGATCGGTATGGCATCGCGATACACACCGGGCTATCCTATGGGGACAGGTGAATGAAGCTCCGTAGTTCCGTGAAACCGGTCAGGCGACGATCGAGATGAGGGCTAAATCGTTATTTCGTCCGTGAAGCTGAAGCTAAAGCAGAAATTGCAAGGCGTGCAATGACGTTCGATAGTAGTGATTTTTTACAATCGAGAACGCAGTGATAGAAAATGAAGTCGCAGGCATTCGTGCAATTATCAATGTTTTTCCATTTTCCATGTGTATATATATATATAGATATTGTGTGTTTCTCCAAATACACGGGGCAATAGGTATTTCATATCGCCGGTTGTGTAGAGCTCGATGTATAGAAGAACCGGATGGGGAAACCGTGTTCATTTTCTCGACGGATCGCCCTTCAAGATTCCTCATCTTAACGGGTCTTCCAAGACGATTAGCGATGTTCCGGAGGTAAAAAGAATTTCATATAGACAACGCCGAAAGCTTCTTATCCCGAACAAATCCGTGAAGAACCGTCGGCAATGTCTCCAAGAATCCGCTCAGATCCGCTCAGATCCGAGAGCAATTTCTCGACAACCAGAGATCTCGCCGTTGCGCTATATCTCGTAGGTTTCATTACTTTGCGTCTTACGGGTGTGATTAGATCCTATACTTTACAATTCCCCAGGTACAATCCTTCTTAGCCGCTTCCCGAGCTGACGGCTAATTTCTATCGCGGGAAAAGACGGGCGATAAATTTTGAATAAAATATCCGTCCAACGCCAACGTCCGCCAACATATAACACATATAAAGTCACACACACAACTTATATACTCGTAATTTTCGCGACCGTCACAATAAAAATCGCTACGAAGAATATACGCGGTTCGTCTCGTCGACGGAGACACGAAGCAAGCCCGTGTGACTTACTTCGTACAGGCTTCGTGCTTTCTTTTATTCGTATGAGTGGAAAAATCGACGTTCGGTGACGCGTCGTTCGGCGCAAGCAATGTTGCGGAGGGACGTCGTTCCTTGCAGCCCGGCGTTCGCGGGGGTGTCGGGTAAGTACGACGCGACATAAATAGAATGTGAGAGTGTCTCTCTCTCTCTCTCTCTCCGGCGACGCCGTGTCCCTGCTGCCCCTCGGTTTCCTTTGACATCGGCAATCACCCTCTGCACTGCTGCACTTCAATCACCGCAGCATCCTTGCATCGATTGCCTATTTGATTGGAAGGTATCGCAACATGATTTCCCATATGGAATACTCCGCTGCACTTTGCCCTGCGCCCACATCAACGCACTCCCACACTATCGTCGATTCCCTTCACGCGGACGGATAAAAAACCGACCTCGAATCTCTCCTCAGACGATTTTTGTCGGTCGACTATCGTAACTACCGTGTCCACTTTCTAGTTCTCTTTGTGTCCGGTTCTCTTCTCGTATTAAAACGTTTTAAAAGCACCGGCCTTGCGTAAGATCAGCGCGCGCGCGCGTCCGTGCGAGTGTATTTTCATAAAGAAATAATTCGGAAAATCTTGAACGTCGCGTTAATTAAAATTTAACAGCAACGGAGAGTTGCTTCGCAACAAGGCTTTTCGGCGATCCCTTTTACGGATCGTAGATTCATTAGCGGGTATCTTGCTCGTTATTTTAATCAATCCGCATGTTGCGAAACATCGAAACATGTGATAGCGACGTAATTGCGGATCCACTGCGTTGCGATAGATCGGCACACACCGGGCCGTAAGCTAACTTATCCGGCGGACTCATTTCGCAAGTGCTCATATCGGCGAATGTCATTCCTACCACGTGACAGGATCAGCACGGGCTAACGAATGAGCCTGTACGTCGCACGATAACGTCGTATTAAAAATTTACAATGACTGTGTGCGCTAATGCAGCGTGCGAAGCGATTCGCGCCTGCTCTTAAAATAACGATTCGGATATCGTGAAATCCTCGGATTACCTGTCGGTACAAACTGAACGACTGTATCGTGTATTTTATTAATCAAAACTGCCATCTAAAATACGCGCATTCGGTAATTTAATCTTCGTATGATCACATGATTGCGTTTGAGTATGCACTGTGTGTTGTTTTCTGAGACAAGCGTAACAATTGTAAAACACACACGCAAAATTTAATACAACTCCTAAATATTACCGAGGGAAAAAGAAGAGCTATAAAATGATTTTCGAGCTGTCTGTTCTGTGCAGAATAATTTAACAATAATACTCTTAAATATTATAATATTATTATTACATATGCTTATATATATGTTTTTGTTATGATAATTGCTATTTCGATATATTGCTTCGCGGGTAATCAAATTATATTTTGCACGATATGCAGAATTAAATAAATTAATATCTAACACACATTTAGTATATTAATTATCGTATTAAACAGATAGGTTATTAATTTAAATAAAAAAAAGTACGTCGTACAGCTCGTAATTTGTTAATAATTATTTGCAGTTCATTCGGAAGTTCCGATAAGTAATAATCGCACCTTTCGTGAAACCGATTGCAATCTGATGCGGAAGAACTTCTCTATCTAAAGCATAAATCTAGCTTATCTCTACGCCGAGCCAAACTACCATTCTCATAGCCCGGAAGCATCGACAAACTTGTTATTGTTATTAGCCGCTCGAAACCCATCATAATCTTGCACCGATGTAATTTTCGAGACACGTCGGGTAGACACCGGCAATTTTGGTTCCACCGGTATTATCATGCATCTACTTCGTACAGCGGTTTTCGGTATATTAAGCGCTCCATGAGTTTATTCATCGTGTCTCCACTGTGCGTCGCGCGCAATAGCACCGTAAATTGCGTATCCCGCCGAACAAGGAACAAAAATCCCATCGAAAGAAGAAACGTCGAATGAGCACGATGTGTGAGAATAACGTGCGGCCTTTGTCACGCTAAACGTTTTTCCCCATTAGGTGTGCAAATTTTAACCAGGTAGTCGCACGTTTTAGAATTTTCACCTCGAGATGGGCACAGAGTAGCGTTTCGAAAGCTTGCACGAAAAACGCTCGACCGCTCGTATCGGTTCCGGCGTATATCCGACACGAACGATGAATTACTACCATACGTGTGCGCGTGTGGAGTCTGCTAATGAATAAACGCGTCATGTAATAAGCCGCTACATAGCGAGACGTATCGCAATTCAATCTTGCCGTATATGATTTTAAAAGCTCACAATGTAATTTAAAGCCCATAAAATGGTTCGGAGGTAATGTTCATTATACACCGTCGTCGCAAAAAAGGTATCTCGTCAAAAGCACTGAATTCATTAGCCTGCGTAATTTCAGTGTTGAAGTTGAACATATGACTACGTTTAATACACCGTATAAACCGCCAATTGCAGCAGAACGGATCTCCATATCTCTTCCAAGTTCCCTCGCGATTAAATACGTCATTTTCTACTCTTTTTCGCGTAAAACCGCCGCGCGGTTCCGCTTTTGGCGATTTACGCCGCAACGCCGTGGTGCGCCGATGCGCGCGATTCGCAATCTGAAAACGTGTTCCTGGACGTTACCATTGGCGCAAAATGAATCGTACGATCGCTGATCGCTCGTAAACATTTCATTTCGTTCTTTTTTTTTTTTCCAGCATCAACACGACGCTCGCGTATTTCGACCGAATAGACGTTGCCGTTAAAAGGGCGATACGAGCCCTTGTAACATACGAGCGTCAGATGCACACGAAAACAATTCTATCAAAACAGAATTGCGCAACCAGTGTGACATGACTGGGAACATGTATGTTTCCAGACGTATTCGATAAATTGCTCCGCATTAACAAACATTCCCTTACTTGATACTTGTCAGATCTCGTGACCAATTGACATTTTACAAATTGCTTCAACCATCATTCTCCGTAAATATCGAAATATCGCACTATCTTTAATGAACCGGCCTACTGTTGAGCAAAAAAGGAAAGAAGAGGAAAAAGAAAGAAAAGATTACTTCTCTGTTTTCAGCTCGCGGGTGGAAGAAACTTCGTTCGCTCGTTGAATAATACCTAGAGTACTTTTACACGAAGCTCTTTCAGCGAGATTCTTATAGTTATTAACAAGTCGACGCAGTTCGGAGATCCTTGAAACTGCCCTTCCATTCTATCCGCGGGAGACGCCCCCGGCTCGACGCGACCCGCACGTCGCGCCGCATCCGCCGATTTTCCATACACGTATTTGGCAGAACGTGAAATTCCACGCGGCGAAATCACGTTTTCGCGAGTACATCGGCATACTAGCGCAGTAGCACCGCGAATTGCTCGGCACCGGTGGAGATTTGCGTGCTCCGGGAGATTTCGGATCGGCGACGAAAGCCTTCGGGCACGGCCGCTGTGTCATCTTTCGAAACATTTTTCGGATGCATCAACGTCGAGGATACGTGAGCAACATCTCTGCGAGATACCCCCCCCCCCCCTATCACCCCTACGCAGCCAAGGAATCCCGAAACTCGCGCGAAACTCCGCAGACAGGTAAGTACGTTTTCTGAGCGCGTATTCGCGTCCCCTCGTCTCCTCTCCCCGAGATACGACGCGTCTGCCTGTGTGTGCTCACGTGCGAACGCACGCGGTCATGCGAAAGAGATCGCGTGCTATTCGTCTATAAGATCCCACGGTACTTTCCCTCAGTCGTTTACCTTTATCACCGACGAGCAGCTTGCACTTCCGTTGTTAATGCCCCGATATGGAAATCCAAGACGAATGTGCGCACGGAAAATAGAGAGACGTTCTGACGCATTCCTCGAAATTCCTCGCAGTAATATCTTAGGAAGGAAATGGCCGAATTGTGTGTGTATGTGTGTGTGTGTGTGTGTACGTATGTGTACACTGTACGCGCTGTCCCCAAATTAGAAGAAACGGCTCGACAAGACGAAAAATCGAGGACTCGGTTGGCTGCTGCAGCGGCAACGATCTTCACGTCGTAAGCGAAAATATAAATTTTGTCCGGTCGCGACTGTATCGTATTACGTAATTTTATTTTTAACGATATCGAGCGGCGACGATAACGGCGCTACCTTGACCAGAGACTCATTTGTCTGGCGATTTTTAAATATTCACTTTTATTGCAAACATTCGCGACGATTTATAATTCTCATGGCGCTGAAAAAGCGTCGACGCGCACGTATCCACCGGTAATATTGTACGGCCTTCGCAAAAAGGTTTTTCCCCGAGTTTCCATCTGCAATGTTCGTCCGCTGAAAATCAAGCTCGTACACGGAATGCTCGTACACGGAACTGACCATTGACCATGCGACGGCGTTTGATTTCCATCGGTGTCGCCGACGCTGATGCCTTGCAAACTGGATTTACATGCCGCGGCTCTTGGCCCCCCGCCAAATTGGTTGCACCTGATTCCGATCGACGTGCCCGGGGCATTATGGTATTTTATACGACGGCAACGCTGATCTAGCGCGCGCGAACCGGCGCGTCCAAGTTCGGCCACTCGATTTTACGACACAAAGTTTCAACGGCGAGCCCAAATGACGGACCTGCGACGAAGAACCCGTGCCGGACGACATGACGTCGCGGGCGCGCGTTGCAGCAAGAAAACCCACTGAAGGCCCCCTTTTCGCGCGAGACACTCGGCGACACATTGCGTGTATCGGAAATACGTTGTAGTAAATGTCAGCGTGTTCGAGCTATCGCGCACGCCCGGCGACGCTGAAACTTACAAGTGGTCATCTCTCGCAGAAACTTTGGAAGCTGAGCCAACTACCCAGGAAACATTCAGAGCAACAAAGTCGTATAGTTTGGATTTAGCACGTTATCTTGAGCTCTTATAAAAATGTGACGATAAACGTGAATATCTTCGATCTCTTATATATCTTCTGTTTTCTGATCACCTTCATAATTTGAATGGATTTGATCAATCCTGTGCACGTTTACGGTAATTTCTATCGCGGGACGTTGAATATGCCGGTTATTTGCTCGAAAAGCTGCTCCGCGTAAGATATGGATATTATGAGGTAGTAATTAGGAGATAAAAGTCGCTGGAGGCATTGTCAGTATGGCATTTACATTGTAATCACTATAAAGAAGATATAAGAAGGTCCTCCGGAGTTCCTTTAATACTAGTTGAATATCTGATAATTCCTAAGTGTTTTGCTCATTTCCGTTTATCGCGCTGCACTTCGTGCATACAAAGTGGCTTTAAAATCGCATTGTCCTCCTCATCCAATTCGCAACTTCCTATTCTACCATGAAACACCGTTTATTTCCCGCTTGAAAAATAATCGACAGTGATTCTTTTCTGTGAAGATATTTCGTAACTCGTGTCTCAACGACGCTAAATACCTCTTGTTAATCGTTTTCAGTACTATCAATTTCTATATATATAATGTTTTCATTTTTTTATTTTAAGATCGATGCAACTCTTCACGTTCTACTTCACGTTTTACTACTTATTTTCGGAGGAATATTCAAGTGAAAATTTCGGGCTCTACATTAATTCCGCAAATTCCATCGAACTTGAAGGACCAATGAGAAATCTCGAGATATATAAACTATTGTCCTCGATACGTTTAAAAAAGAACTTCTATTTCAGAATTTTCTATTAACTATTTCAGAATTATTTAATATCCGATTATCTCAATCGAGTTCTACACATTTTTTAAAAGGCCAGATGGTTAATGTTGAAGTAATTATCAAGAGTAAGGTCGAATAAATTACATTAAAGCGAGAAATTTGACACTAATGGCCGCATTAAGTTAAATTTCACCACATAACGCTTCTATTGCATTATAGCTTTCGAGAGGACGGTCTTCCATATCGTATATTATAAACCCAATCGCTCCACCATTGGAAATTTCCAATATAGCGTCATCGCGACTCATTGTGACTCTGCTTATCCATTAGTAAGCAATGCCTTTCGAATAGAATTAATCGTCAACCAGACACCGCGGTAATTACACGAAATGGCTACTAGCGACGTGTCGCCCTCGCAGAGAATCGGCCATGCCGTTGACGGTCCAATCAGCTAAGCTACGTTTGCAAACCATCTGTCAACGATTTGACGTCGCATCATATCATTAGAAAGCAAACTAATTGAAGCTGATTGAATGGTGGATACAGCCGCTTACGACAAGCATCACGTTTATGGCGTCCGCTTCATCGTATCGCGCTGTCGAAATTTACTACAAATTGACTGCGTGCGAAGAAATATCTATAGCGTTAATCGCACTTGAACATCGAGTGAGAGCGAAATAAAAGATTTCACGGATCTCACGAAATGTAATAACGCGTTGCGCGAGAATCGGAGGGTGAATTCCGCGGAGAGAGAGAGAGAGAGAGAGAGAAAACGACGAAACGAAGACACGAGCAAATCGAGAAGGAGAGACAGGATTTGCGCAATGGGCCGAACCTACCGAAAGAGAGAAAGAGAAAAAGCGTGGAGAGAGATAGAGAGCGAGAAAAGGGAAACGCGAAAGTGTGGCAGAGAAAGGGAAAGAGGCAGCAGACGGGGAGCAGACAGAGAGGAAGCGAAACGGAGGGGCGAACGGTTGCCGCATTGCACCCTCGCCGACGCGATTTCGCCTCTATCGATTTGCGATTCCCCGTGTGTTTTATGCTGGATAACTAGGCATTATCCCGTTTGATCCCGCGTTTTCACATCCGCGAGTCTTGCTGACGTGCACGCGCGCATACCGGACGACCCCGGTACGATCCTTCGCTTCCTCAAACGCGCTATAATTCGCGAAAATTTTCCGCGCAAAGTTGCTCGTTAATTCAAACGAGCCCGACGAGCGAGAGTGTCTGTTATTTCCCCGCAGACTGAACACGGTTTCGCTGTTTATCGCGCTTGTTTTTGTGCGCCGGGCAAATTTCGCCCGTAATTAATCGCAAGTTTTAATCTCGCCGTTGATCGATCGCGAGAAATTACAAAAGTCCGCCATCCAATTATACGTCAGCGCTGGTGACTTTCGAGCAGTAATGGGAAAGTGGACACACGGTGGATGAAAATCTCTTAATCACTCTAAATCGAAAATTTCGCCGGAATACCTCAGAGCTCTCGTTCGTTACTCGTCTCGCGAATATACAAGCGATATAAATTATCGAGAAAAGTTAGCCGCAAAAGACACACCGTGCGCACTCTCTCTCGAGCTCTTCTCGTTCACTTCGGTACATTGACTCACCGAAATCTCCGCGCTATGTGCGACAGAGATGAAAACATATCTTCTCTCACGCTCACACTTATAACGCTTTCTCCCGACGTTTAAGGCAAACTCGCATTCTTCGTCGTTACTTCGTCAGGGAAAATCTCGCGCCTTTCGACCCATGGGATTTAGAAAACGCGGTGCTTTGCAACGGTGCAATGTGTCTCGGTCTGATGCAAAGCCGAGCTTGCACCGGGGAACTTCAACGTACAGTCTCGGTCAGGAATACCGATAAGATTACATCTCACATTTGCGATTATATCGACAGCCACGGTTCGTATGTCAATTCATGGTGTTTATTTTAATTATAATTCCACTTATATGACGTGAATAGAAAAAGAAAAATTACTCGTCCATTTTATAAACGAAGCTCACGGATTGGTACTTTAAACGTTTCTATAAGAAGATTTAAACGCGCTATTGGAGCATATATCCATCAATCTGCTTTTACATTAATATATTTAACATAAATGTGGAGCAATCTATATTTGATTCATTTTACGTACTTTTGAATAAAAAAACTTTTCTACGGTTACATGCCATTATAACGTGCGTATAATTAATCCGATTAACTCTTTATTCATCGGTATGAAACAGCTTGTAGGTAAAATTACTCTGTGTTAAATTGTGATAATTTTGCAGTGGATTGTACAGTTCTCTTTACCTATTGCGCGGACATATTCTCGCATGCAAGCGTCTTCCCCGTCTGCATGTGTAAATTCCCGGAACTTCGGTGCGGCACTTCGCTCAATGAGAAAATCCAATACTTGGTAATTAATTGCGAAGAGAGAATAGCATAGTAGCTCGGGGAGGAATATAATTGGAATATATCATGTTACTGAGATATTAAGTGAAAGTGCTCCCGCGTGCATTAAACTGCAAATTGCATCCCCCGATCCGGCGATATACGTTAATTTATAAAAATTGTGCAACATTGTCAGCCAAATTTGAAATATTTTGGAATTATCGTTCATATACATTTCTCAACACACTTGTGTACAAACGCAGCGGTCGGCGGTTCCATGTATATTTATTTGCAAAAGATAGTGAATTTGGATTACGATAGTTTTTGCCGTATCGTTTTATGAGCGCCTTACCCGTTACCGTGGAAAGCAGAAACCATATTAAATCGTAGCGAAGAACGAGGGTGTGTGTGTGTTTTGAACGCCGCGAGAGAAACCTTCTGAATATTGCATTGGCAAACTTTTATACTATGTTGTAGACATAAAAATGCTTCTCATACGTTATGCAAAAGTTATCTCGACTTCCATATCCCAAAATGATATAATCCCACTTGCGGCATAGAAAATCTTCCGTGCACGAAAGAAAGATACGTAGAGGGAATTTCACACATTGTCGGGACACAAGTATCGTCTCTGATAAAAAAGAAATAAATAAATGAAAATTTCAGCATAGGGAATGAGCGTGCTCTTCGCTATCGATTTGAAAAGCGGGTGATGATAATGAAACGCTCTTAAATATCACATCCTCCAACAAGGAAAGCGTACGCTAAAATCGCTCGCGAGAACATGAGGGTAGATGTAGCGTGGGTTTTTGCGAATGTAAATAAACGCGCGGCTTAAATCCAAATAATGTGCACATATCGCACAGCAAACGGGAGCGTAGCATTTTTCACGGTGACGATTCGTAGCAAAAGAGCATAAAGAGAGCGAGAGAGAGCGAGCTCCATGCCACCGGTGTACACTCGAGTTGGCAAGCTCTCCAGCCGGCATCTTTGGCGTTTACGTTTACCGCGAGAACTCTGCCTTAAAATCATACGGCGGGAGTCTTGCGCCAGACAGTTTTCAATCCGCACACAGGCGCGCCCGCACGGACCGCTGGAAATGCACGAGTAGGGAAAATTTGTGGAAGGCGTCGACGCTCATCCGCGAGCGCACACTCGAGCAAGTTTGCCCCCGGTTTGCTTCGCGACGAAGCCAAGATGACTTTGCCAACCCCGGCGTGCACCCATGTTCCGCGACTATTCGCGACGCGGCCCGGTTCGCGAACCCTTCTGCGTTTCTCGCTCACGACGCCATAAGCAGTCGCTGAAACTAGCATGGGTTTACGCTGGCGCACGCAAGACGTAGCCAAGTGGATAGGCAACCTCGACTCAACGCTAGACTTCACCTCCGCTCCACGTGCGCCGCGACTCCTCGCACTTCCACCGGCTAACCCTCCGCAACCACTCCTTCCATCCCGCCCGTTCTCCGCCCAACTCTGGCTTTCTCACGCTTGAAGCAGCGCGATACACAACAGCGGAACTAATCTCTGCAGAAGTTGGTAGAATTCTTGATTCTCTTCCTCTTAATATCGCAACAAAGTAGTTCAGCAAGCGCTGAGATTATTTAAAAGGCGGGCTCCAAGAGGGAAAAGGGGAATATCGCGTTTAATATCACTTTTTACGAGAAATAACGAAGAGCATATCGCGATCGACGTATATCTTTAACTACTCGCAGTCGACCGGCCCGGCTCATTTTTACCTGTACTTTTTCAACTCGCGCGCTTCTCTTCGGGTGAGATGCGAGCAATAAGACGCCAGGGCACAATGAGCCGAGAAATCCGGATTAAAGTCGCTACCTATTTACGACTGCACGATGATATAGCGCGAGAATAATTCCGAATGCGCGAGATGTCTGTGCGCGTCGACGACGACGAGAGCGAGAGCAATAAGTACGTGCAACTTAAACTTAAGAACGAAGCGCTAGAGTTCCGCGGAACTTTGCCGTCGCCTTACTACGAAACTGGATACGACAAGTCTCCCGGGTTACACAATGCCGATGTAATACATAGATTTTCCTACGAGGCGCGCGCGTACGGGTGCGATTTTGATACGAAAATTAAGATTAATTCACGGCGCCAGTGTGATAATTAAGCGCGAACTCGACGCATTTTCGCGAGTTATTACTTGTTTGTTGCGCGACCTAACCGAGCGAATTCTGCGTAACTCGCGACGCGAGCGGCTCTTAAGGTCAGCCTGAATCGGCGAGTAGCGTTTTAAAGCAATTAATGTTTATAGCCGATGAAATTACAGCCACTGGCGGCGGATGAGAGTTCGAGCGGCTGCGGAGGAAATTAAATTCGGGTATTAACTGTGCATCCAACTGCGCCGCTATGAGTTGACATTGTGCCAGGATAATAGACTCCGTTCCCGTAATTAACTCGCTGCAAAACACGACCGGCAAACGCGGTTTGCACGTTTGCACTTTGACCATAGCAATTACAATTAACAGACGCCTGTTAGTCCGGGCTGGAGAACCTTTTCATTTTCGAAAAACAACGCGCGTAAACAGCATTTATTGCATCCCGATTACAGCACACTGCTATAAGCCGACGGCTGATTGATTCGGTCATTAACGACAAATACCTCCGATTTCACTACCGACGCGCCGAATCCCTCAATTTAGATCGCTACGTTCGATTTTCTCGGCTATGGTTCGCGTTACAACGCCACATGTTCCAGTGTTTTACATTCCTACATCTCGAATCGCCACACGGACGTAAAGCGCGATAACAATTTTGTCTTTTCTCTGCAAGCGACCGATAAAATTAAATGCGCGTCGCGCAGCGCAATTTCTCGCGGATACTGCTTTCTGCAAATTTGTCGTCGTCACACGATCCCGATCTGATAACTCTCTCGCGTGACCAGGACTGTAATGATCACGTTACTTGAAGGTCCGAATTTCAAACGCAGACGGCGCTCGTTCGCTCGCACGCTAGGGGAGTAAAATGAAATATACGCGCCGCCGTGCCGCTCGAGTGCGCATCGCTGAAAGCAATAAAAGTCAGTGGAGAGGGAAACGCATTTAGAAGAGTGACGAGACGATAGATATCGATCCGCCGCCAAATCTTCGTCGCGGGACTCTCTTCTCGAAGAGAGACGCGCGATCGTAAAACGAGAACAAGGAGCTCACCACCGTGGTAGGTTTTGGTGGATCTTTGAATCGGCGACGGCGCAGCGCGCAAAAACGAGGGAACGCACCGGGAAACTGGAGGCGACACTCCATTTCCGTGCGCGCACATCCCAGCCTCTGCTTTTGCTTGATTTTCCTGCAAACTGCGTTTCAGCCGGCCTGACGGTTTGTTCGCCCGACTGTGCATTTATGCACACAGCGACCAGTACACACCACCCTTTAACCCGCCACCGCTGCCCGTTCCTGAGTTTTGCCGACCACTCTGTCCACACTCGGTGCTCTCCTTCGCTTCCGCGCCATAAATGCCTGCCTCGGCAATATAACTATCCCGTTTCGACAACTCCAATATGTTACACAGCGAACTTCGCGCGTACAGTCGGCCGCCGCTCGTTGATACTCTTCGACACGTCTGTATTTCCGTGAGGATTATTAGTTTCTTTTCACTCCCCGTTCCCTCCCCTCTGCGTGGACATCCGCCGTAAAAGCGTGACTCTCGGAGCGTAGGAAGATCCGAAACGCGCGGAAATTTCAACGTAATTTTCTCCCGGCTTTTCATCTCGTATATATATATATATATATCGGAGCGGAGCGGGCAATTCCGCCTTTCTATTAAACGCGAAAGAATCGTCGAATATGCTTGGGAATCAGGGCGTATTACTTCAATAAATGCGGAGGCTCTCCTTTCTCTCTCTTTCTCGACGTGCCGCCCACCTCCTCCGCGCGGGCGCGATTAATAAAGGTTGCCGCGGTACTTTCAATTCGCGCCTTAATTATACCGCCGCGCAGGAACGATACGTTTCTCCCAAACCGTTTTGCGAGAGATTAATGGAATTCAACATCAAAGCCCACGGCTATCTTCGCGGTTATTACTTCCGTTTTGTTATCAGAACGCCGCTGTCCGCTTTTCTTTCCTTCGTTGGCCTTTTTTCCCCACTCCTTCCTCCTTTTTCTCTTTTGCAAATTCTGGCTCGGCTTACCGAGGCATGCATGATACCAGTCTGAATTAATTTCGCGCGGAGCTCGTTGTCGCATTCCCCGGAGGCCGGTCCGGTATACGGAAAGTAATATTACCGCCGCGAGCAATGGGGAAGTGACGGCGAACAGAGAAGAGGAAGACACAGCGGGATGTACGGGCGCCGCAGTGAGAACGTCGGGGAAAATGGAAACAGCGGTGTCGGAAAGAAGGGATCCGCGGTGGAAGGAAAGAGGGACAAGAGCCGACTCTCCGCGCGCGGGTAAGGAAAATATAAGAAGCCCCTTCATTTTCATTAATAAAACATCTCGTCGGGTAAGAAGCGGCGGGAACCAGGACGCGCCGGGAGGAAGGAAGAAAGACGAGGTGGTATTCGCCGTGGAGGAAACGAGACAGATGCGCTAAGGAAGCAACGGATGGGCCACCGGCTCCAGGCGGGGCGGTTTGCGACTATTTCTGAATAACAACGAAATGCAAAGTAGCTGATAGCACGCGTTGAAGCTGTGCGCGCCATTCCTCAAGCGCGACCCTCCTTCGTCGCCGTCGTCGTCGCCATTCGGGCTTTCCAGACCGCGAGAGCTCCTCTTCTTACGCGCACCTACCACCGTTAACAGCGAGGCTCTCTTAAGATTCTCTCGGTTCGCTAGTCGGTGGCCTACATTTTACCTTCCCGAAGAGGATGTAATCCTTCCGCGGAGAAAATTAGCCCGCTGTTCGCAGCTCGTTGTGCACCCGTCGCTCCGTTCCGCCTAGACCACGCCGCTACGAGCTCGCGCAATTTAAGCGGCCGAAATACTTTGTTGCCGTCGCTATTTTCCAGGCATTTACGCGACGTCGGAGCCCGGCGTATCGCGAAACGCAAGAAATCGCGAGAATTATGACGGTGCGATTATTTATCGCTCGGTTTAACCCGCCGCGAAGTGAGACCCCTTGGTGCGAGGACATTCGGTCGCGCCCTTAACCCTCCACGGCCGAATGAGATGTATTTCACATCCCAGACTCTTTTCTTATGTTCTCACATAGAAACAAGGGTTTTTTTGTTTTCTTTCTTCAAGCTGCGCTTTTCCTTAATCCTCTTCCTAACTTATTAAAGTCGGTAGCGATTTTACTCAGTATTTTACGGTTTACTCAATCTCAGAGAGAGGATAAACTTTGCGGACGATCTTTGCTGTTGATGATCCCATTAGGCACGGGTTACGATTTTGCGACATAACGCGGCTGCACACAGCCGCCTGGACGACAACTTCATTGTGACTATAAACGCAACTATCGACGGCACCGTCGTTTAACGAACGCACGGCTCGATGGATGTAAAACTCACCGCGCGGATACTTCGTCTTCCTGCTCGGCGAGCGAGCGAACGAACGATCTGTTATTGCGAGCTCGCGCGGAGTTTACGACGTGTAACGTGCGGAGACCTATTCGCACGCCAAATCCGAGTTATTTTACATCCGAATCGCGGCCGTATAACCGTTGCCGGGAAGAACGTAGCGAAACCACGTTCCGAACTTTCGGCTCGGAGCACTTCTAAAATCACCATTCGAGGAGATCGGGATATCCGAAATACAGTAATGGCGAAATGGAATGGAGATTTCGAAACACCCGTACATTCCTCGTGACCCTCCGCTCTTAAACGACGAATCCTGCAGCGTAATCCGATGGCAAGATACGATTTGTCGCGGGACACGTGATCGCTCGCGTGTAACTCGTATCTACGTTCAGGTCATGTCACGTCGTGTCGTATCTACATTTACACACTACGTTTGCGTGCGCCGCATTCCATACACGAGCAGCTGCTGCAGCTTGTACGTCGCATCTTAGGCGGTTCGAAAGTCACAAACATCCGCGAAGACAAAACGCGCGCGAACGTTACAAGCAGACTACATTGTAAGACCGTCGAACGCGCGGCCGAGATTATCTCTCATCTCCTAGGCGTAGTTGACTAACCATGAGCCATTATCCGCGCGCTTGATCGATCATTGAGAGAATCGCGACGTTCGCGCGGCTCAGAGCGAGGTAATGTGATCTGGACTGCGGACGCGAGCGCGAGAAGGCGAAACTCGAGGTGAAAATGGCGAAAATTTGGCAGATAAGAGGAGTGGGGAGCTCTTACGAAAGTCGCGAAATATGTTCGCGCGGTATCTGATCGTCACGCTATACGCAACTGGAAATGATAAGAGCTCCCTTTCTGGAATCTTTATATCGCATTCGCACGAATAACGTTCTGTCTGGATTTATCGCGCGCTCGCGACACGGGAAATATAGAGATAAACGGCGGCCGTGTTTAACATCGCGTCGTATCCCTTTTAAGACTCGTCGCTCTCCTTCCACTTTCGCTCTTACCCTCGGCCGTGCACACGTTCCTCCGTGCCGCTTCCGATTAGATCATTTATTATTTGAGGGAAAATAGCGGGAAAGTGATGTATAGCGTGTCGCGCGCGAAAAAGCACGTCAGAAGTCTAAGGACGGAGCGGCGAAAAATTGTTTCGCTACGCATACCACCGCGACACACGTACACGGGGGGTGCGACCTTACCTCGCCTCACCTCCCCGCCGTCCGTAGATAAAAGGGCATGACGGCGATGGCACGGCAAAAACTCAAAGGGGACGTCTAGCTTCTGAGGAGATTCACGCCTGGATGAGCTCTTTCGACGTCGATACAGCTCTTTTTCTGAACGCAGAAAAACGCGTCCCAGCGCCCGTACATCACGCCGCGTTACAACAAACAGATATCAGGAACGGAATGTGTCCGTTCGATTTTCTCCTCGAGGATCGCGAAGAGCATGGGCACAAACATACACGGGACGATCAGCCTCGCTACGGCGGGGCAAAGATGATCTCTAGTAAGACGACGAGAGGTCACGTCGCGTATCTTCGGGGGATTTGTGACGCGATGCGCTCGGTATCAATAAAGCGAATAATGCAGTTGATACTTGGTTAATACGATAACTGACACGTACGTTTATATTATTCGCAACAACGGAGCGGCATTGTGTGATGT
Organism: Dinoponera quadriceps; assembly: GCF_001313825.1. Lineage (NCBI taxonomy): Eukaryota > Metazoa > Arthropoda > Insecta > Hymenoptera > Formicidae > Dinoponera > Dinoponera quadriceps. The sequence continues at coordinate 1,133,469 of NW_014555567.1, forward strand.
TGAAAGGATGCCGGTATTACGCGAGCGCAAATCCGTGACATTAAAACAATACGGTTGAACGATGCGTACTAACTGCGGCCCTGCGGGCTACGGAAAGGCGGGAGCAACAAACCGTAACAAACTGATGCCGGGAATAGTTGGTACAGACAAGAGACTTAAACGCATACAGCAGCATCCGGTCACGCGGGGAAGCGCTCTCGAAGGATAATTAATTACAATGCCAGCAAAGCCGCTTACCGGCACCGGAGAAAATGATGTACGCGTGAAATTCCGCGTAGACATCCTGGAAAAGGGGACGGCAAGGGGGAGAGGGATGCGTTCGAACAAACGGGTTGTGGGTGGAGAGAATGTATGCCGCGTTAAGATTTGCACGAATGCGAATGTAAAGGTGCAGGTGGAAGGGTGCGCGTGAATGTGTACGCTCATGTTAATATCGCCACACTGATGCACATACGTCAGTCGATACATACTTTCGCGTATATCGAACGCAATCCTGACAAGCTTACGAAGCGAGACGCGGCTTTGCATGTTGTTACATACAGCGTTATAGCTTTACAGGTGGTAATGCAATGCAATTCCTCACGTACTGAATACGCCGTAAGCAGACTTAGCGAAAACAGGTTAACAACGTCGCATTAAACTCCAATCCGATCGTTTCGAGAGATTATCGATTATATTCGGAATCCTATCGACGCATTAATTAATCCAGAAGCGTTTTATTCAAATACGAGTCCTCCGCCGCTGGAGAAACGCGGTCGTGGTTTTGACCGACATTTGTGATATTCAAAATTAAACGGTTTCCACACGCATACACGTACCTGGGAGAAAAAAAGAAAATGGGCTGGCACTTTCGTGCGGTAAAAGCGCAATTTTCGCTAAACCGAGCGTACATTCCGAGTGGATATACTATTGATTAAACCGCAGTTGATTTATACAGTTGATTCGCTCGTTTATGTGTTCCTTGACGTGGTTTATCGATTCGATTTAGATCACGCGCGTGATTCGCACCTCGCGTTCGCTTTATCACGGGGAAGAATCCAAATGCATTAGCTGAGAGAGAGGAGTGAAATTAATTCGCGGGCGCGTCGCTCCTCCGTCGGACGGCGAAGTAATTTTTCGGAAAGTGCACGGGAATTTTGCTGATGTGTAACACCGACAAGGCTCGCGCGTCTCTTCAATTACGAATATATTACACCTTACGTCGCTGTGCTCACATTAATTCTCCAGCTAGTCTCTGCCGCAAATGCACCGGTGATATGACGATGCGCATGCACGCGCGGCGCAATTTCGCGGCGGGGAATCTCGCGAGCCCAAGTTCACGGCGCGATGTTGCGCCGTGAAATCCTCCGGCGCGACAAACGAAGCGTTGTTAAAATTCGCACAGCCACTTACGCCCCGTCATTTGCAGGAACCTAACAACCTTTGAGACAACTGCCCCCCTCGCTCTCTCTCGGTAGTTATCTCACCGACATTACGTCGGCTTTATCGCGCGCGATCACGCGCGTTTGCGACCGCGCGCTCCCGGTTTACGCCGGGAAAAATAAAACTGCCGGTAAAATAAAAGTTTAACGCGGCGCGCGAGCCCTTAGCGCGTTCATTTGCGCACCGACGTCGACTGACGCGCGGTTATTTTTGCGGCGAATAGAGTTTCCGCCTTTCCGATTTTCCAGTTATGTGTCACCGGAGCCGGAATTTCGCAAAATATCGCCGCGGATGATATTTGTAATATTTTTTCGCGATACTCTATTTACTTTCTGATTGTTTGTCGATATATCGACAAACAACTGGAAAAAAGTAACAAACAACGTAGTACGTAAAAGTACGTAAAAGCTAGTTCGCCCGTGGCCGTGTTTTGAAGTGTGTAACGTGCGCCCCGGCGAGCGCGCTCGCGCGCACCAAGTACAGTATTATTCATATATTTCGCTTTTCATCATGTACCGGTATGAGAATTACCGTCGACTAGAACTGCCATTTCCGCGCACTTCAGTCACTATACTCCGAACACAGATAACAATCGCACGATGACTCCGCACATGAGATCGTGTAATTTATCATTCTCGGCACATAATTGCTTATATATACACTCATTATCGTTTGATATTATACTCCGATTTGCATCTGCGCCCAGTTTATATTCTACACTTGTCATTATTGTATTAGTTCAACCATGTTAATGATCATATTTCCATTACGCGCGCTGTCTGATTTGTAAACTGCGCGCTGACCGAATATATGATTTCGTTCGCAAACTTGATGGCCGTGTTCGAGCGGTATCGCGCGCGGCGTACTCGACATGTTTATGACACCAAAGCGCTTTTGCCACCAAAACACACCGGGCCGGCGACTAATTTGCCGTCGTAAATTTATAATTTATGTCGCCCGGTGTGTCGTAAAAAGCTGCGCGCAATCGCCGAATCATTAATCACGGAAGAATCCCGGGAAAGTGAAATTAATTCGGCAGCGTTAAGAGGCGTTCGTTCGCTCCGATGAATTTGTCCATCGCCGTGGAGAAATGCTAAAAACTCAGCGGGAGGAGAGCTTGAGGAAACGACGACACTGCGACCCTCCTCCAAGATGCTGGAGCACGGGCACCCTGTCCCATTAATCTTGGCTCGCGTCGATTATTTTCAAAAACGACGATTCATGCCCGAAATCGCCGTGCTATTGCCTCCGCAACTTCGCAGTCTTTGACGCTATCGCGGGCACTCGGTCTCCGATAAAACCGGCAATATCGACCGATTTCCCGCGGGATGTGGCATCAGTCAAACGGGCACTCGCGTTTAGGCAAACCGTACCTCCCGAGAAACGTCTTTTTTATCCGAGTCTTTTCAGCCAAGATGTTGAGAGATGCCAATTATACTCTATAGCGTAATATAAGATTGCTTACCGCGTATAAATAAGTATTCAATTAAATCGCCTCAGTAAATTTTTTTCATTATGTTTTCTCTTCGATGCTCTCTGATCCAAATTAGGTGGGAATCGTGTATCGAACAAACGAGTCTTCATTTTTATGCAAATGTTCTCGTCAAAAGTGCTGCTCGTTCCGATTATAAAGGGCGTTCGTTAACCGCACCTCAAAGGAGACGTAATTCACGCTCAAATAATATCTTGCAGTACTCGGTTAACAAATTCGTATTGTGAGAGCGTTAGTTACAGCATCAAACAAAAAGACAGTTACGTATGTACGCGTGCATAATTAATTCGTTACGCAAATAGATAGACGTTACATTTATCGTACGGTGCCGTCAAAGAGGAACGCGTGTGAAAACAAAACACCGAAATATTCCTTGCATATCTGGAAGTCTATCTTCCGAACTTTAATTAAAGTTCTGCCCAAAGCACATCGACGAAATCGTGTAATCTACTAAACGTTAAGAGAGACAAGTTGAAAAAATATATGCATATATTAGCATATACATATATATACACACATAGGATATCTCAAAACTATATTGTATATAGATATTCTTATGATGTATCCTGAGACTTTATTAAAGCCGGGAGATTTGACGCGAAAATGAACATTGATTTTAACGCTCAGCTGGTATTTAGTACCCATCTCTTTAAATTATAAAATTCACAAAAGTCACGAGAAAAATTCTCCGCTCTTCATTTTTAATCGTCTTTCATACATACATGCGCGCGCGCACACATACATACCCCCGTCGTTGCTTGAGTCTTATGAAACATATCTCTCGATTATCGCAAGCGTATACTTGAAAAATATCTATTAAAAGAATGAACCGTCGACCGTACGTCGGACAATCGCGCAATGCCCTCGCGAGATGATGGTTCCCGGAGATGTGTTTCCCGTGCGGTTATCAAGCATTTCGAAAACATACTCCACTACGTTCCCGCAAGAAGCGAGACATATATTCCGATAAAATATACATCCGGCCCACAATTTCCACCACTGACTATGACTACGACGAGTCGGCCGGAAAGCTGCGTGCGATACTCGAAAATCAACTTACTACTTCCCGATACTCTCCACACTCGGCCACTTTGCCCGGCGAGCCGCCTTCAATCGACCGAGCGCTAAAAGTTCAACAGCCGGAGCGTAATGCGCGACCCCAGAGAGCTGAGAGAGAGAGAGAGAGACGCGCTGTCCTCTAAACTCCTTTAATATCCACGTACTTACCTATCCGTGCACCCACTGCTTTTAAATTCTCCCTGAGCCCAACGCGGACTGCTGAAAGTCGACGAACGAGTCGTGAGCGGTATGTTTTATGAAAGTTTCATCTCTCGTAATCTCGGGATATCTTGCACTGCCGCCCTTCGTCGTCCCTGCCGACGTACTTTCTCGATGCCCGTTCCTTTTCCTTCCGTGACACACCACCTTCGCGAACCGACTCATATTCGCTTCGTCGCAGCGCCGACGGGGCCGCTCGCATGAATTTACGCCGTGTGTTTCATCTTTGAAGGCGCCTTGATTCCGTTCGTCGCAAGAATGTTTAAGCAGACGAGATGGCAGAACGAGAGAGAAAGATAGAAAGTCTCTCGGTGGGACGTTTGTTCTGTAATCGGAGGATAATCGCGACGTGTCATCAGCCGCGCATTCTGTTGCCGCGGCGAACTTACCGCGTTTACATTACAAATAGATTTTGATCCTTGCCGCCGTACGTACCGGCGATTTTAAAACAATTTTGTAAACGATATCAGCATACTTGAATATGGAAAAGTAGACACGCGTGGAATCGCGCGACGGCAGCGAATGTAAATTTGTACGGTTTCCCAAAATGCAAATGCGAGATAGCGCCGATATCGAATTCGCCGTTTTCGATTCCCGTAAACCCCTTCGCAGAGGTTTTCTGCCTTTGGATCCGATATATCGCGTCATAAGCCCCGCAGGCTGATGTCCGCAGATTCTCGCGGGGGTCTGTCGGGGGAAATCGTCTTCGAGCAAGATTGATCGCGAACGTCAAAGGTCCAACCTACTGAAAGATGCGGCCTCGATCTAATCTTCAAGAACGCCGAGCTATCGAATCACGGCCGGCGGAGGTCGCGAAATCACCCCGTCATCCCGCGCAATCTGATTCTGCCACGCGACCATTCGAATGTCTTAATAACCGGAGTAACTACGAGTCACGAAAGAAGACGGCCTTGGAGCAAGGGCGAGCGAGACGTTCGTTACGGCCGGGCGAAATTCTCATCGGCAGGCGGTCAAAGCCGCTTCAATATCCCGCGCATTACCATATTTGTCGACGTAGTCATGCAATTAGGGGGACGCGACGGGGGTCCCCGGCCGGCCGAAACAATAACGACGGTTTATAACGCGGCTAAGTTTTACCATAAACCGGAGCCAATTCGGCGGCGGCGAGGTCGGGACTAACCGGCGACATAAATTCCGGCGGTAACGTGCGGATCACCGAGGCCTCAGACAGGTTAAAAGGAGCTCCCCCCCCCCCCCC